>NC_067247.2:99211561-99514592 GCF_019359855.2 Lolium perenne
CGACTTCGACTTCTCCCCGTGCGTTTTTAGGTCGAGGCCGATAAATAGTCCGAAGGAGGGCGTCGGAGGCCGGCCGAGGGGGCCACACCACAGGGCCGCGCGGGCCCCCCCTGGGCCGCGCCGCCCTATGGTGTGGGGCCCTCGGGCCTCCACCTGACTTCTCCTTCTGGCTCCGTTAGTTTCCTGAGAAAATAGGGCCTTCTGCATAAATTCCGAGGATTTTCCCGAAAGTTGGATTTCTGCACAAAAACGAGACACCAGAGCAGTTCTGCTGAAAACAGCGTTAGTCCGTGTTAGTTGTATCCAAAATACACAAATTAGAGGCAAAACAATAGCAAAAGTGTTCGGGAAAGTAGATACGTTTTGGACGTATCACACTGCTATGACGGCCCTGCAGAACCGGTAGAAACATTCAAAGGCGGTGGACTCCGCCATCCGAAGATAGTCATCTGCACCATCACCGGGAGCTCCATACGCCAGCATCCTCATAGCCACTATGCACTTCTGCAGTGACGAAAATCCAACCAAACCAGTGCAATCCGCCTTGCATCTGAAGTAGGGATCAAAGTCTCGGATGGCATACACAATTTGCAGAAATAGCTTTCTGCTCATCCTGAAACGACGCCGAAAAACACTCTCACCGTGCAATGGATTGTCGGCGAAGTAGTCGGCGTACAACATGCAGTAGCCCTCCATTCGCTGTCTCGGCTTGCACTTCCGGCGACCTGGTGCCGACCCACCACGTCGACCAGTTGCCAGTCCGGCGTACATGCTTGCCAAGCAACCGAAAATCATCATGTGCTCGTCGTCTTGGGCGGCTGCTGCCATCTCTTCTTGTATAAGCTCGAAGAACATCTGCTCCTCCTCTTCGTCCGAGTCCATGGCCGGCGAGGCAAATGGACGAACACCTGACGGGCGTGGTCGAGGCAACCCGAGCCGCGAGCGACGAGGAGCAGGCCAAAGTCGGAAAACAGGCCGGCGGAAGAGCATCCAGATAGGCCGTCGTCCAAAGACGGCGGAATATAGGCAGGTGGGGAAGGAGGGGCGGCGGAATCTGGGCAACAAGCCGGCGGGGTGGTGCCGGCGGCGAGAGAGATACGAGGGGTGGGGGAGATTTTGAGCGACGTCGCGGTGGGGTTCGTGCGTCGAGTCACCGACAGATCGGGGCCTTCCCCGCTTTTCACTCGTCCGGAGTCCCCGATAGGTCCCCGGGGGCCGGGGATGGCGTGGGCTCGCCGGATGGATGAAGGGCCAAATCCGGACGAAAACGATGAACCGGGGGCGCGACTGGGCCGAATTTCACCGTCCGGATGGGAAAAACATCGCTCGGGGGCCTCGTCGGGGGGACGAGTGGAGATGCTCTTAGACACATGAACCTGGGACACTCACCTCCCGAAGCTCGCCTGGGTATGGATAAGTATGCATGCCTGCCTGGATGATGCGTGCTTAGGGCATCTCTAAGGGGGGCTCGCGTCCGTTCGCGTCGCCTCGCGGACGCGAAAATAACCGTTTTTATCCACGTGTCCGTTTGCGCCTGTGGTGCCTCCAGCGGCCCGATGCATTTTTTCCTACTTATTTTTTTATGTTTTTCAATTATAAATATAGTTCCAAACATTTACACAAGC
The DNA here is from genome assembly GCF_019359855.2 of Lolium perenne. Taxonomy (NCBI): domain Eukaryota; kingdom Viridiplantae; phylum Streptophyta; class Magnoliopsida; order Poales; family Poaceae; genus Lolium; species Lolium perenne. The sequence goes on from NC_067247.2 coordinate 99,213,187, forward strand.
TAATACATAGGGAACATGGTTTTACACAAACTAATACATAATGTGAAACATTTCGTGTTTTCGCTGCCAAGAAAGAACACTCTTAGGCACTCTCAGTCACCTAAACTGGAAAATCCAGCTGGTAATGATAGCCATGTTGGTCCTTTCGAGAAAGAACATCCAGAAACATCCGTGCCTATTTTCGTTGCGAAGAAATAATACTTGGCGTGTTTAATCGTCCTCCTCATCGTCGTTGCCGTGGTAGTGTCGGCGGCAGGACGTGTCGTCGAACACCGTGACGCTCGTATCCGCGTCGCCTAGGTAGGAGAATGCAAGCACGCAGCCGGCTTGGAGGTCGTGGTACCGCGCGAACTTCTCCCAGCTGGTGTGGAGGTACATCTTGCCGCGCCCGTCGAAGAGCACGTCCACTGGCCACCGGCAGTAGTCGCAGCTAGCCTCCCGCAGATGCAGCGCGGTCGGCTCGTTGTCGGCGATGAAATCGGCGAACTTTTCCGACAACCTCTGGATGCCGAGTGGACCACCATTGAGGACAAGGACGAACTCGAATAGCACTTGTTGCTCTTTCTGCAGGTACGATGATGAAGACGATGACATCACAAGCGACAATGACCGTGCAGCTCTATCGCGGCCACGACCATGGCCGTGACCTCGGCCTCTACCAGCCATGGCGTCGACTCTTGAGATGGTGGCAGCTAGGGTTGGGGATAGAGACTCTAGGGTTTGTGTGTGAGGGACAATGGGAGAGCGCCCCTTTTTATAGGCCGGAGGGAGGCGGCGCTCATTAACGCCGGCACGGAGAGCTAGGTGCGACGAGACGTTTGGCTACGCCTTTGCGGAAACTGCACTGTCATTGCGCGCCAATAACTTTCGTCGCGAGGTAGGCACCGGTTGGGTCGCTGTCAGGCGGGCCCGGCGAAACGTCCGCCAGACGCGAGCGGACACTTTGTGCGTCTAAACAATGTCTGCAGAGACGCATCCGAGGCGCATATTTGTGCTAGGTTTCCGTCGCCGCGGACGGCACATTCACTTTACGTTGCCCCGCTGGAGCATGGCCTCGATGCATTTTCGACCTGCGCGCACGAAAACGATCGCTCAGCGTCTATTTGCGTCGTTCATTGGAGATGTCCTTAGGACTTTATACATACTATAGCAGCGTTACCTGAGGCCCTTGAGAATTCCTGGGTTGTCACCCAGTCAGCGACTCCCCTAGCTTCCCCATAACTCTTTCTATACGTGGCCTTAATGGTGATCTCCTTACCAAGTTACCATTAGGCCGCGGATAGTGGCGCATAGGTAAACTTTAGAGATTTGTATGGGTTGCTGTTTGGGTTTTGGGTTTAAGAACCTTGGCCCCAAGAGGTGTGAGGTCGAATTAGGGATGTCACCTCCAGGGTATGGATACAAGTAGATACATCCCATATCCGTACCTGTCGCTCTCCATCCGTACCCATACCCGTTAACGGGTGTAAAATTTTCTCATATCTATCATCCGGTAGGGTAAATGGGTACCACAGGTAAGAGTACCCACGCTTGCAACACGTCAAATTGATCAAAATAGTCATAAAACCATAATTTATAAAAACAACACATTATAAACATCAACATATAATCATCAACACATAAGCATGAACACATTCTCATAAATAGAAACACTTGACCATAAATAGCAACACATCAACATGTTATCACGTAAAAATAATATGAACCACGGTAGTCACACAAAAGGAGGTGAAATGATCCTAAACAGGGTTTAATTCTCACTAGCCTATCAACGATTGTGAGATCGGGAAGCGTGAGGTTTGGCCTAGCTACATAATTGTGTGATTAGGGGGAAGTTAAGTACTTTAGAACATTGTAACAGCCCACTTGTCAAAGTTTGGGTGGGTAAATGGGTGCGGGGGTATGGGTTCTACAATCCTATACTCATACCCGCTTTACCCGATGAGTATTTTCCCATTTACATTCCATGGGTACATTTTTATTCCATACCCGTACTCTTCTTAATGCGTTTTACTCGGCAAGTAGCCGGTCATGGGTATCCATAGCCATCCCTAGGTCAAATACGGATTTCATACCGCTAGCAGCTTTTCCTACCCCCTCAATCGTAGGGCGATGTTCGTTTGGAGTGAATGCACTTGAGATGCTACTTCATCGACTGCACGTTTCTCCTTTATTTTGGCAAGGAACCCCGTTATGAGTGAAGTTATCCTTCGAACTCCTCAGAGCACTTTCCAGTTCCATCTCCTGTTAATACTTGGCCGGGCGAGCCAGCAACTCCGGAACCCTATGCAAAACTCAAAAATAGGACCTATCATATTTAAAATATAAATAGTGAACCATTATGATGTATATTCCACAATATGTAGTATATAGTATTATAACAGGACACTATATTCTTGATTTTCTAAGATGGATCACTAGTAGAAAAAGGGGCTTCCGTCCAGGCCTTTAGTACCGATTTCCTTACGAACCGGTACTAAAGGGTGCATTAGTACCGGTTGCATTGCCCAAGCCTTTAGTACCGGTTCGTAAGGACCTTTAGTACCGGTTCGTGACACGAACCGGTACTAAAGGGTTAGCGTCTGCCGAAAAACCTTTAGGGTAGACCTTTAGTACCGGTTTGTATCACGAACTGGTACTAAAGGTTTTCCTGCTTCCCACGCACCTCCACCCCCCCCCCCTCCGTGGGCGCCTTTTTTGCTTTGTAAAATACAAATGAAAATGATAGAAAATTCAAAAAATAAAATGTTTTCAGATTCTTATATGTTATGCAACCTACTATTCGGCGAAATTAAGAAATTCGAATTTTGACTTTTTTTGCAAAAAAAGTTTGAAAAATGGTAAAATCGCATTAACTTTTGCATACGACGTCGGAAAAAACGTATAATATATCAAAATCATCTTGGGAAAAAGTTACATCCGAATTCACATGGGTTTACACAGTTAGCCAATTTTTAGATTCTCAAAATTCAAAATGAAAATATGAAAGCAGGAAGATTTTAGTTTTTTCCCCCAAATTTAGAATTTTATATTTTTTTATTTTTTAAAAATTAAAATTAATAATTATAAGATTTTTTGAGTCCTAACATATTACTATTACTTTTAGCAAATTATAAGATTTTCAAGTTTTAGGTTTTGCAAAAAATACTAAAAATTTTAAAAATAATTTTAAAAATAATAATTAAAAAAGTTAATTTTATTTATTTATTCAACATTATTATTACATCATTACTTTTGTTTATTAAATGAATTATTTGGAATTTAAACGGTAAAGAAGTGTGACATCAACTAACATGTTAATAAGATTGATATGATACTAGTATCACATACATGCGCGCGAAGCACTTGGAAGTGGAACGGGATAGAACTTGGAAGTTAAGCGTGCTAGTGTGGGAGTAGTGTGAGGATGGGTGACCGACCGGAAAGTTTGACCACGGGTAAGTAATTTGACTAGAGATTAAGTGTAGTTAGAGACTAACGGAAATACTAGAAATGGATAAAAAATTAAACGAAATAGGCTTTAATACCGGTCCCAGCCCCGCGGGTCCTCCGTGCCCACGTGGAGGCACCTTAAGGAACCGGTACTAAAGATGGGAAGCTTTTAGTACCGGATCTTTAGTACCGGTTCCAAAACCGGTACTAAAGGCCCTTTGGAACCGGTACTAAAGAGGGGTTTCTCTACTAGTGGATCGTATCTTAATTCTTGAAACACTAGATGCAAAAAAAGAATAAAAATTACCAATCTATTGGAGTATTGATAGGATTAAAGAATTACCAATCTATTTTCACTGCGTCGTGTTTCGAGAAAAACTTGAAAATTACCCGCAATACCACGGGTAAGTGAAGAAACTGGCTGGTTTGTTTTCCTTGGTTTCTCCTCCACCACCCTCCTCCTGCTGTATTCTCTGCCTCACATCAGAAAACGGTCGAGTCCACGCTAAGGCCCCCCTCGCCGGCCTATTCTGGTAGCCACCGGACACGTGCTGGCCGGGAATCGAGCCCCCGATCCCTCCACTACCTTCCCTCTGATAGACCTAGCGCCAGCCCTCAGCCCGCCACCGCCTCCATGGCTTGCCCCGCCGTGCCGCCGCTGCCTCCATAGCTTGCTCTGCCGTGCCACCGTCTCCAGGAACTACGCCCGAAGCTTCCAAGATGTCCGGAGATCGTCTGCGGCCCTTGGGATTCTGGTTCGATCTACCCTCCTCTCCTTTCTTCACATCTCCTTCCTCCTCCTTCCCGTACCATGTACGCAGGCTGACACCAGCGATTTTCATAAATCCCTCACTAAATCTGCACTGAGCACTTTTTATTTGTGAAGATGACACAATTAACACAGACCTGACACCATCTCGCTTCAATTTTTTAGCTCCGTCGCTGCATGTACGTATGGCCTTTTCTTCCTTTTTTTCTGATCTTTTCTGTGATTGATTCCTTGTAATCGCGGTCTGCAGATGCACTGTAAAATTCGTCTGTACAATATAGTTGTGCTCGTGTAATTGGTCTGTACAATGTTCTATGGCGTTTGCTCCAGTACGTACAACCCCTTTCCCCAAATTCATAGCAAACTCAAACACAAGAACAGTTGTGATCGCTTGATACCTCTTCCTCATTAAAACATAACGGATGTATAAAACCCGTATGGCCCAAATAAATTGTACAAGCTGCAAGGTACGTATAGGTACGCTGTTGTCGTTTCATCCAAAGTGGTTTTTCCAGGCGGTGGCATTCTTGGCCGGCGGGAGCCAGGGCAACGCAGCGGTGTGCCTACCAGTAGGCACAGCTAGCGGTGATGGCCAGCCCAATCAGGTCGTACGGCTGCGTGTAGTAATGGTGGCGCGGTGATGGTCGGCACGATCAGACTACGACGACGTGTAGTATCGGTGGTGGCGTTGCCTATTCGACAATACCTCCGAGGAGGGATCCTCACGAGGGGTAGAAGAAGTAGGGGCCATAGGGCGGAGAGCACTCGGGACGGTGGTACGCGATTTACCCAGCTTCGGAACACCTTCTCGATGACAGGGCCTACTGCTGCTTGTCTGGAATTATCTGGGCGCCTTTCGCGTTGTTTACAATGAGTTGTGGTTGTGCCTCTAGGGCTCCTAGGATCCGGCTTATAAAGGCGCACGGATCTAGGGTTTACATGGAGAGTCGTAGCCGGATTACAAGTTGCCTAACTACGGTACAATATCTTGTCGTGCACGTCAAGGATCCGCCTTCCATCTACGTCGTACTGGATCCGGGTCCCTCATGGGCATTCACGAATCCAGCTTCATATGAAGGTCGGTTAGGATCCGGCTCCCTGATACTGGGCCAGACTTCATCCTTCATGATCAACAGCAACTGGGCCGCCCGATGGGCCACATGCCACATCACCGTCTGTGGGTCACCCGGGTTTGCCTGATCTAGGCACTGTCGATGGTACACCCATGAAGTATACCCACAACAGTAGCCCCCAGAGTTCTCCGAGATTCACCTCTTGTTTCCGCCTTGCTAAAACCTTATAGCTTCCGACAATCTCGGTAACATGGAGAAACTTGAAGAACTCCAACTTCATATTTTCTTCTTTCCCAACTCTTTGGTCGGAAAATACCCTTATCCCGCGAGACTTCATCCATCGACATCATTATTACAACACGTCTCCGGATTACTTCGCTGCTGAGATAACGGTCAACAACTAAATTTCTACCCGGAACCTCGAAGGGTTCAAACGGTTCCGCCAATTTTGGCGCCATTCTCGGGCGATTTGAGCGGTAACTTATCCTTAGCCATTTTTACCGCTTAGGGTTTTTGACACGTGTCAACCATCCAACGGCGCGATGCTTGCGTTCCGACCACAGGATGCGGAGCACGAATCTCTTCCCTTCGGCCTATAAATATCCGCCGTTCAACCCTAAATCACCCCATTCGCCCCCTTTTCACCTCTCAGCACTGCGCCGCCTCCGAGCTCCTCCTCCGCCGCACCGGAGTCCGCCGGAAGTTCACCGGAGCACAATCGCCGCTGCGTGCTGTTCTTCGTGTTCTTAAGTCCGACGAGCCACCGCAGCGAAACCACGCCGCCGGCGACCTCAACCACCGCGGAAGCCATTCCGGTAAGCCCTCAAGCTTTGCCTTCTCACCGTAGTTGGTAGGGATGACTAGGGTATTTAACATGGGATCCGACTAAGTTTTAACCAACTCGCATTTTCTTTGTAGATGTCTTCTTCTACTCCGCCTCCCTCGTCCGAGCCGATCATGGCGACTCCAATCTCCTCCGCCCCTCCTCCCCTCGTCCCAGTTCATCTGGAGCCTCGAAAATACTCCGGCAAGAACATTGAAGGATCATCAGCCAACCGGAGGAAACTGCGGGTGCTGAACAAATGGAAAAGAAGGTGGAGGAGGCAGCCACCAAGAAATCAAAGGCTCGCACACGAGATAGCGAGGCCAAAGGAAAATGGTGGCCCTTCTTCACCACGGAGACCGAACTCCGCAACCTCGAGGCGGAGGGTTTTCTGGAACCCGGATCTTGGCGTACGATCCCAGGCGCCCTGTGTCTTGCTCCCGAAGCCGGAGAGTGGGTGGTGACCAAGGCGCTCGTTGAGCGTGGCTTCTCTCTCCCGCCCAGCGATTTCTTCTCGGGAATCCTGAAGGCGTATGAGCTTCAACCTCACCACATTGCTCCAAATAACATCTTGGCCATCAGCAACCACGCAACGCTGTGTGAAGGCCACCTCCGGATAACCCCGGAACTTCCCCTCTTCGAGTACTACTTCTCCGTCAAAAAGGAGAAAGTTTCACAGACTTCCACGCTAGCCACCTGCGGTGGCGTCACCTTCAAGCTCCGCCCCGGGCGCGTGTATCCGCACACAGATCGCCATGAATCTGTGCGGTACTGGTCCGGCAACTTCTTCTACCTGAAGGACGTGACTAATCCGGCTGCCAGATTTCAAGGACGCCCCCCCCCCCAGCGAGACCCCGGCCTGGACTCAATGTCCCCATCTATCCGAGTCACCTCAATTGACTCGGGCAATTAGGCGGATCTGCAAGCTAACGGACGAGAGCTTGTCAGGGAAAGACCTTACTATTTCCTGGTTCACTAAGCGGATCCAGACCCTACAACATCGGGACCGCTTGCTGTTCCAGTACACGGGGCACGACGATATCATGCGTGCCTCTAAAGACAACCTCTCCGCCGACGCCTTGGACAGGCGGCTCCGGGTGCTGATCAAAATTCCACGTGATCTCAAGATCCACGTGTGCAATATGGATATTCACACTAACGGCTCCGGGGCCACGATATGTTTCCTTGACTCAACTGTTGATTCCTTTTTCAGTCTTTGCTAAATTTTTCTAAGTGTTGGTTGGGTAACTTAGCTCGAGGCCCTCGAGGAAAACGATCTCGGAACTCTCCTCCGAGTCCCTCACGCGGGCAACACCGACCCAGAGGTCGCGTCCGACGCGAAGTTCCCGAAGCTCCGCGTCCCTCCAAAAGGAAAAGGAGTGCTTCCTCCAGCCCAGCCGCTAAAGTGCTTAGCACCGCGGCTACCTGAAAGGCGGAGGCGGAGAAGAAGCGCCTCAAACTCATTGATACCAGCAATCGAGCTCGACCCAGAGGTAAGCGCTTGATTTCCGTCTGAAAATTCTTTTGCTACTGTGAATCAGCATATGCTAAATGTTATGCCTCTTTTATTTTGCAACAAAAGCTCCGGAAGCCAGCCCCCCAAGATCCCCAAGAAGAAAGCGAAGCCATCTCCGGCTTCTGTGCCCGTCACAACGGAAGTGGAGGTTCCGCCCAAGGCCTCTTCCTCCGCCAAGCCGGATCCCAAGGATGTCGTTGATACGTCTCCGACGTATCGATAATTTCTTATGTTCCATGCCACATTATTGATGTTATCTACATGTTTTATGCACACTTTATGTCATATTCGTGCATTTTCTGGAACTAACCTATTAACAAGATGCCGAAGTGCCGATTCTTGTTTTCTGCTGTTTTTGGTTTCAGAAATCCTAGTAAGGAAATATTCTCGGAATTGGACGAAATCAAAGCCCAGGGGCCTATTTTCTCACGAAGCTTCCAGAAGTCCGAAGGAGAGACGAAGAGGGGCCACGGAGGGGCCACACCATAGGGCAGCGCGGCCCCCCCTTGGCCGCGCCGGCCTATAGTGTGGGGCCTCCGTGCCGCCTCTTGACCTGCCCTTCCGCCTATAAAAAGTCTCCGTGACGAAACCCCCAGTACCGAGAGCCACGATACGGAAAACCTTCCAGAGATGCCGCCGCCGCCGATCCCATCTCGGGGGATCCAGGAGATCGCCTCCGGCACCCTGCCGGAGAGGGGAATCATCTCCCGGAGGACTCTACGCCGCCATGGTCGCCTCCGGTGTGATGTGTGAGTAGTCTACCCCTGGACTATGGGTCCATAGCAGTAGCTAGATGGTTGTCTTCTCCCCATTGTGCTATCATTGTCGGATCTTGTGAGCTGCCTAACATGATCAAGATCATCTATCTGTAATTCAATATGTTGCGTTTGTTGGGATCCGATGAATAGAGAATACTTGTTATGTTGATTATCAAAGTTATGCTATGTGTTGTTTATGATCTTGCATGCTCTCCGTTACTAGTAGATGCTCTGGCCAAGTAGATGCTTGTAACTCCAAGAGGGAGTACTTATGCTCGATAGTGGGTTCATGCCTCGCATTGACACCGGGACATGTGACGTAAAGTTCTAAGGTTGTGTTGTGCTGTTGCCACTAGGGATAAAACATTGATGCTATGTCTAAGGATGTAGTTGTTGATTACATTACGCTCCATACTTAATGCAATTGTCTGTTGCTTTGCAACTTAATACTGGAGGGGGTTCGGATGATAACCTGAAGGTGGACTTTTTAGGCATAGATGCTGTTGGATGACGGTCTATGTACTTTGTCGTAATGCCCAATTAAATCTCACTATACTCATCATGATATGTATGTGCATGGTCATGCTCTCTTTATTTGTCAATTGCCCAACTGTAATTTGTTCACCCAACATGCTGTTTATCTTATGGGAGAGACACCTCTAGTGAACTGTGGACCCCGGTCCAATTCTCTTTACTGAAATACAATCTACTGCAATACTTGTTCTACTGTTTTCTGCAAACAATCATCTTCCACACAATACGGTTAACTCTTTGTTACAGCAAGCCGGTGAGATTGACAACCTCATCAAGCTTCGTTGGGGCAAAGTACTTTGGTTGTGTTGTGCAGGTTCCACGTTGGCGCCGGAATCCCTGGTGTTGCGCCGCACTACATCCCGCCGCCATCAACCTTCAACGTGCTTCTTGGCTCCTCCTGGTTCGATAAACCTTGGTTTCTTTCTGAGGGAAAACTTGCTGCTGTGCGCATCATACCTTCCTCTTGGGGTTGCCCAACGAACGTGTGAAATACACGCCATCAAGCTAAATTTCTGGCGACGTTGCCTTGGAGTTCAAGACACGCTGCAAGGGGAGTCTCCACTTCTCAATCTCTTTACTTTGTTTTTGTCTTGCTTAGTTTTATTTACTACTTTGTTTGCTGCACTAAATCAAAATACAAAAAAATTAGTTGCTAGTTTTACTTTATTTGCTATCTTGTTTGCTATATCAAAAACACACAAAAATTAGTTTACTTGCATTTACTTTATTCATCATGTTTCCTTTTAATTTTACCACAAAAAACATACCGGTAGGACGTGGGTCTATAGTTGGGAGAAATAATATAGAAGAATTTTTCAATCATGTTAGTACTATTGAAAATTTTGAAGATAGACACTTGGTAGACCTTGCGCCTACTTATGAAATTGCTACTGCGCATTTAGTTCGCCTGTTGGAAACTAAATTTGTTAATCTTAATCCTATAATCCAACACATGTTTTTCACACTTGGTGATATGGAAGAGGGGGAAAAGAAAGATTTTGTATTAGAAACCCTTCTTAGAGAATTTGGTGGTCTAGCAAGAGAAGCTAGAAAGGTGTTTGCTAAATTTAATATGCTTGGTTCTCCTACTAATTTTGTTAGTCTCCTTGAAAGGATGGATATGGATAGAATAAGATACACTAATAATATTGATGATGGAGGGGAGATAAAAGCACCAATACCATGTAAGCTCTTAGCTATGAATGATGCATTAGAAAATAACTATGCTTGGCTAGTTCCTGAAAATTTGTTTGATGAGAGTAGCACGCCTAAGACTAATGAAAAGGGAGATGCTTTTTTTTTTTTTTTTTTTGAACAAGATAAGGGCCTAGAAGGCCCCAGAGTTTCCATTAGATCACACGTGGCAGGTACAATTTACATGGAGGTCCTATGGCATCTATTGCACAAAGAAACCACAATTTGAAGAAAGGCCCCCCAGAAATTACAATAAGCACCCTGAGACAAAAGCTGGAAACGCGATCAGGTCCCTGGGTACCTCCGCCACCAATCGCCGGCGCCCCCCAGGCGTCGCCGCCGAGGAGCAAGGGCCAGCTGCTCGGGAGCCCCCTTCCGACGAGAATCCGCTGCCACGGTCCACCTCCATCCTGCGGGGAACCAATCACTTCGCAGGAGAGAGGCTTCGAGCACCCGCGACGGGGATTGACCAAGGCCTCCTCACCGGAGGTTGAAGAGTTGCCGTCCTCACGGCGCTGGATAGCAACGGCGAGCTCGCCAGCTGCTTGGAAGAACTCAGTAGAATAGCACCCCGTAGGCAGAAGTCGATGAAGAAGGCCAGGCTCTGCATCACCACTGCTTCTCTCCTGGCCACCATGGCAAGCAAGAAGAATCTGCGGCTTAGCAACCGCCATCCAGCCACCGCATCGACAGAGAGGACCAGATCCTCTTCCTCGATCCAAAATCAGCGCGCCGAGCTCCAGCTCCTCCTCGCCACCAAGGCCGGCCAGGAGCAGAGCATGAACACACCTAGCAGATCCGCGAAGAAGCCCCACCTCGCCTCCATGGCCGGCCAGGGGTACTTCATCTTCACTGCCGAGGGAGAGAGAAGAACCGGTCGCCGCGAAGTTATTGATGAAGACGGCGCCACTCCTCGCCTCCTCTCTCTCCGACCATCGGAGCAGAGAGAGAGCAAGCAGCAGCCCTAGAGAGATCGAGATCTGGCGGCGAAGATCTCGACCACCGCCTCCTCTACAGGGCATCCGCCCAAAACGGTGGCAACAGCCACAAACTACCAGAGAAAGCTATAGATCTACACCTAATCTACTCCGGCGCCCTACCTAGACCAACTCCGGCTAGCTAATCCGGCGGAGCGGCCGTCGGCGGCCCGGTCAAAGGTGGAGGACGGGCAAGACTACTGTAGAAGGCTGAGAGCTAGGAGGGGGGGAAATGAGCCACCGCTCTCCAAAAGGGAGATGCTGAAACTTATGTATCCAATATACTATGCCTAGTTGAGAAAACTCCACACCCCGCTGAGAATGCATCACCCTTCAATAATACTTGATACACACTTTCTGCGCCTAGCTGAAAGGCGTTAAAGAAAAGCGCTTATGGGAGACAACCCATGTTTTTACCTACAGTACTTTGTTTTTATTTTGTGTCTTGGAAGTTGTTTACTACTGTAGCAACTTCTCCTTATCTTAGTTTTGTGTTTTGTTGTGCCAAGTTAAGCCGTTGATAGAAAAGTAAGTACTAGATTTGGATTACTGCACAGTTCCAGATTTCTTTTCTGTCACGAATCTGGGTCCACCTCCCTGTAGGTAACTCAGAAAATTAAGCCAATTTACGTGCATGATCCTCAGATATGTACGCAACTTTCATTCAATTTGAGCATTTTCATTTGAGCAAGTCTGGTGCCATTTTAAAATTCGTCAATACGAACTGTTCTGTTTTGACAGATTCTGCCTTTTATTTCGCATTGCCTCTTTCGCTATGTTGGATTAATTTCTTTGATCCACTAATGTCCAGTAGCATTATGCAATGTCCAGAAGTGTTAAGAATGATTGTGTCACCTCTGAATATGTCAATTTATATTGTGCACTAACCCTCTAATGAGTTGTTTCGAGTTTGGTGTGGAGGAAGTTTTCAAGGATCAAGAGAGGAGTATGATGCAACATGATCAAGGAGAGTGAAAGCTCTAAGCTTGGGGATGCACCCGGTGGTTCACCCCTGCATATATCAAGAAGACTCAAGTGTCTAAGCTTGGGGATGCCCAAGGCATCCCCTTCTTCATCGACAACATTATCAGGTTCCTCCCCTGAAACTATATTTTTATTCCATCACATCTTATGTGCTTTTTCTTGGAGCGTCGGTTTGTTTTTGTTTTTTGTTTTGTTTGAATAAAATGGATCCTAGCATTCACTTTATGGGAGAGAGACACGCTCCGCTGTAGCATATGGACAAGTATGTCCTTGGTTTCTACTCATAGTATTCATGGCGAAGTTTCTCCTTCGTTAAATTGTTATATGGTTGGAATTGGAAAATGATACATGTAGTAATTGCTATAAATGTCTTGGGTAATGTGATACTTGGCAATTGTTGTGCTCATGATTAAGCTCTTGCATCATATGCTTTGCACCCATTAATGAAGAAATACATAGAGCATGCTAAAATTTGGTTTGCATATTTGGTTTCTCTAAGGTCTAGATAATTTCTAGTTTTGAGTTTGAACAACAAGGAAGACGGTGTAGAGTCTTATAATGTTTTCAATATGTCTTTTATGTGAGTTTTGCTGCACCGGTTCATCATTGTGTTTGTTTCAAATAAGCCTTGCTAGCCTAAACCTTGTATCGAGAGGGAATACTTCTCATGCATCCAAAATACTTGAGCCAACCACTATGCCATTTGTGTCCACCATACCTACCTATACTACATGGTATTTTCCGCCATTCCAAAGTAAATTGCTTGAGTGCTACCTTTAAAATTCCATCATTCACCTTTGCAATATATAGCTCATGGGACAAATAGCTTAAAAAACTATTGTGGTATTGAATATGTAATTATGCACTTTATCTCTTATTAAGTTGCTTGTTGTGCGATAACCATGTTCACTGGGGACGCCATCAACTTTTCATTGTTGAATTTCATGTGAGTTGCTATGCATGTCCGTCTTGTCTGAAGTAAGAGAGATCTACCACCATATGGTTAAGCATGCATATGTTAGAGAAGAACATTGGGCCGCTAACTAAAGCCATGCTCCATGGTGGAAGTTTCAGTTTTGGACAACAATCCTCAAATCTCAAATGAGAAAATTATTAATTGTTGGTATATGCTTATGCATAAAAGAGGAGTCCATTATCTGTTATCTATGTTGTCCCGGTATGGATGTCTAAGTTGAAGAATAATCAATAGCGAGAAATCCAATGCGAGCTTTCTCCTTAGACCTTTGTACAGGCGGCATAGAGGTACCCCTTTGTGACACTTGGTAAAAACAATGCATTGTGATGATCCGGTAGTCCAAGCTAATTAGGACAAGGTGCGGGCACTATTAGTACACTATGCATGAGGCTTGCAACTTATAAGATATAATTTACATGATGCATATGCTTTATTACTACCGTTGACAAAATTGTTTCATGTTTTCAAAATCAAAGCTCTAGCACAAATATAGCAATCGATGCTTTTCCTCTATGGAGGACCATTCTTTTACTTTCAATGTTGAGTCAGTTCACCTATCTCTCTCCACCTCAAGAAGCAAACACTTGTGTGAACTGTGCATTGATTCCTACATATTTGCTTATTGCACTTATTATATTACTCTATGTTGACAATATCCATGAGATATACATGTTACAAGTTGAAAGCAACCGCTGAAACTTAATCTTCTTTTGTGTTGCTTCAATATCTCTACTTTGAATTATTGCTTTATGAGTTAACTCTTATGCAAGACTTATTGATGCTTGTCTTGAAGTGCTATTCATGAAAAGTCTTTGCTATATGATTCACTTGTTTACTCATGTCATATACATTGTTTCGATCGCTGCATTCACTACATATGCTTTACAAATAGTATGATCAAGATTATGATGGCATGTCACTCCAGAAATTATCTCGTGTTATCGTTTTACCTCGCTTCGGGACGAGCAGAACTAAGCTTGGGGATGCTGATACGTCTCCGACGTATCGATAATTTCTTATGTTCCATGCCACATTATTGATGTTATCTACATGTTTTATGCACACTTTATGTCATATTCGTGCATTTTCTGGAACTAACCTATTAACAAGATGCCGAAGTGCCAGTTGCTGTTTTCTGCTGTTTTTGGTTTCAGAAATCCTAATAAGGAAATATTCTCGGAATTGGACGAAATCAAAGCCCAGGGGCCTATTTTCTCACGAAGCTTCCAGAAGTCCGAAGGAGAGACGAAGAGGGGCCACGGAGGGCCACACCATAGGCGGCGCGGCCCCCCCCCTTGGCCGCACCGGCCTGTAGTGTGGGGCCTCCGTGCCGCCTCTTGACCTGCCCTTCCGCCTATAAAAAGTCTCCGTGACGAAACCCCCAGTACCGAGAGCCACGATACGGAAAACCTTCCAGAGACGCCGCCGCCGCCGATCCCATCTCGGGGGATCCAGGAGATCGCCTCCGGCACCCTGCCGGAGAGGGGAATCATCTCCCGGAGGACTCTACGCCGCCATGGTCGCCTCCGGTGTGATGTGTGAGTAGTCTACCCCTGGACTATGGGTCCATAGCAGTAGCTAGATGGTTGTCTTCTCCCCATTGTGCTATCATTGTCGGATCTTGTGAGCTGCCTAACATGATCAAGATCATCTATCTGTAATTCTATATGTTGCGTTTGTTGGGATCCGATGAATAGAGAATACTTGTTATGTTGATTATCAAAGTTATGCTATGTGTTGTTTATGATCTTGCATGCTCTCCGTTACTAGTAGATGCTCTGGCCAAGTAGATGCTTGTAACTCCAAGAGGGAGTACTTATGCTCGATAGTGGGTTCATGCCTCGCATTGACACCTGGACAGTGACAGAAAGTTCTAAGGGTTGTGTGTGCTCGTTGCCACTAGGGATAAAACATTGATGCTATGTCTAAGGATGTAGTTGTTGATTACATTACGCACCATACTTAATGCAATTGTCTGTTGCTTTGCAACTTAATACTGGAGGGGGTTCGGATGATAACCTGAAGGTGGACTTTTTAGGCATAGATGCAGTTGGATGACGGTCTATGTACTTTGTCGTAATGCCCAATTAAATCTCACTATACTCATCATGATATGTATGTGCATGGTCATGCTCTCTTTATTTGTCAATTGCCCAACTGTAATTTGTTCACCCAACATGCTGTTTATCTTATGGGAGAGACACCTCTAGTGAACTGTGGACCCCGGTCCAATTCTCTTTACTGAAATACAATCTACTGCAATACTTGTTCTACTGTTTTCTGCAAACAATCATCTTCCACACAATACGGTTAACTCTTTGTTACAGCAAGCCGGTGAGATTGACAACCTCACTGTTTCGTTGGGGCAAAGTACTTTGGTTGTGTTGTGCAGGTTCCACGTTGGCGCCGGAATCCCTGGTGTTGCGCCGCACTACATCCCGCCGCCATCAACCTTCAACGTGCTTCTTGGCTCCTCCTGGTTCGATAAACCTTGGTTTCTTTCTGAGGGAAAACTTGCTGCTGTGCGCATCATACCTTCCTCTTGGGGTTGCCCAACGAACGTGTGAAATACACGCCATCAGTCGTCTAACTTGATGATCTCCCAGAGGAACCAACTGCCGAATCCGGAAAAGGCGATTCCAGCAAGGGCGCGTCCTTGCCTGCACCTCCGCCTGAACAACCTACTGTTACCTCAGCCGAAGCTCCGGCTGATGAAGTTGAGAAGAAGTTATCTGTAAGTCGTGCCACTGGCACGCCCCATACTCACCCTCATCTCTTTCCGGTTCTGCAAAAAGTCCCCCTCTCACAGCGCCACGCGGAGATTTCCGCCATGATGGACCAAGTGTGGGGGCCTGCGAACACGGAAGAGCAATAACTGAACGACCTAGAAAGTGGTCTCAAGATTTTCTTCGCCAAGCACAAGAACATGCGCCGGGTAACACTAGCCCCCAAGCATTGGGTTGGAAATTTTTCCGAGTAACATGTGTGAGCCAATGCTTTTAAATGCGCACCTTAGCGGAAATTTAGAATTTTCTCAATCTAAGGATTTAAACTTCTCGCCAGCCCCCAGAATTTTTAATTTCCGGCTAACTACTGCCTACTTCTCAGAACACGCGGAAACTGCACGAAGATCTGCGCGTCCATGTGCTGGAGCAAATGATGGAGATTGAAGGGCTGCGCCAGAATGCCGCGAATAGCCAGAAAGCTATATCAATCCTGGAGACCTGCGTAAAAAATTACGAAGGTAAAAACTCCGGGTTGCTCGTGTGTCTTATCATGAACAAACATAGTGTATAATTGTGTGGATTTCCGCCTTACAGAAGAAATTGCCAAGCGCCCCTCCATCGACACCCTTTCCGCCAAGATCCAAGTTTTGGAGGCTGAGAATGAGTCTCTCAAGAACTTTCTGAAAGAATCCTCCGAGAAGGAAACCACAGAGAAGAAGGAACTCTTGGAGAAACATGCTCAAGACATGGCGGATCTTATTGATAAGCTTAAAAAGAGCCAGAAAAGGGTCCAGACCTTGGCGGTGAAGAATAAGATTCATGAGGCGGAGGCGGAGGCTATTGACAAGATGATTTTCCGTAAGGACCTTTTTGTTTAATTCCGGCTTCCTCATACTTTGCTTTGTCCGAGGAAGAAACTGACCGTGATTTTTGCAGCGAGTCTTGGCTTCGAATGGACCAAAGAGTCGACCCTCAAAAGGACTGAAGCGTATGATGAGGCGCGGAATTCAATTGATGACCTCTTCGAGGCATGTTACGGGGTTACCAAATCACTGTCCCTGAAGAGAGCCAAAACCACGGTGATCGACACCATGTCCAAGCTGATGCGGCAGGTGCCAGAACTCATCAAGGATTGGCAGGAGTCATCCGCCCGCGGAGTTGCTTCCCTCGTGTTGGCGACGTGCAAAGCGCACTTCCTAACCATGAAATTTGCGGATGTTGCGCGTGGAACTCCCAAGGGCACCAACATGAGAACCATTCTCGCGGAGACCCAAGGATATGATCGACTGTTTGTTGGACGAGTTAACCACTCATTCTGGTATAACAAGCACGATCTTCCCGAGGGTTTCTCTGACGCGGAGGATGAAGAAGAAGAACGTGCTGAGGAAGGCTTCGGGTCAAGCGTTGATCATTCCAAGGAGGGCTCCGGCGACGACTCTGGTGATGGCTCTGCCTACACTGCTTCTGATGAGGATCAATCCTCCGAGTGAACCCTGTCGAACAATCAAACAGATGTATCATTTTGGCCCCGAAGTGGGTTTGTAATATAACTTAAATTCTTAAGTAGCTAGGGACGAAACACTTATGCATGTGGGCGGAAACTTATCCTGTGATCCTTTAACTTATGAATGCATGTTTCGTTTGTTAAAAAAGCAAGTGCTAGTTTCCAAATATTCCGGCTTGCTCATTTGACCTTCCACGAGCCACAAAAACCTTTAGCCGGAAACGCTCGCCTGCGGCGACGAAGCCCAATGGCAATCCGTCAATAACCGCGGATACAAGCCCCTAGCCAAGGTGCCAGAAGTGTTACCAGGAATCCATGAGTTTGCAACGAAAGATTTTTCCACCAGAAAACTTAAGCTCACGTCATAAAGGACGATTTTGAAAATCACAACTTTCATACACGCCTAGGCGGAAATATCCAGCTCTGCGGTTTTAGTCGGAAAACATACACAATCTAAAAATGAACAAGTAAAGGAGGTAAAAGATTCAAAGAGTGAACCAAATGCTTTATTTCATTGATCATGTATAACTATTACAGAGTATGTAACTCGAAAAAATTTCTAAGTGTGGAAAGGACATAGCTGTGCAATATTCCAGGGACGATCTGTCTCGTCATAGATGTCACCCGGATCCTCTCGCTTGCGTTTCCGGTACCAATTAGCAGGTTTATCCTTTAGCTCCTGAAAATCGACAAGGTAGTACGATCCGATATGAAGCACTTTGCTAATGACAAAGGGTCCTTCCCATGGAGATTGCAACTTTTGATCTTTCACCTGGCGAAGGCGGAAGACCAAGTCTCCTGCCATGAACGAGCGGTTCCGAACTCGACCACTGTGATAGCGTCGGAGTTTCTGCTGGTTGATGGTGGAACGTTGGTCAGCTAGGTTCCGAGCTTCTTCGATCAGGTCCACAGATAGTTGTCTGGCCTCGTCAGCAGTTTCTTCATTGTAGGCGGAGACTCGCGGTGAATCGTGGATGATGTCGGAGGGGAGCACGGCTTCGGATCCGTATACCAGAAAAAAGGAGTAAATCTAGTTGACCTGTTGGGGGTAGTTCGTAAACTCCACAGAACAGAGTCCAACTCATCAGCCCAAGCTCCAACTGCCCGTCGCAGTGGTTCTTCAAGCCGTGGTTTAATTCCGGATAGTATGAGGCCGTTGGCTTTTTCAACCTGACCATTGGATTGTGGATGAGCCACGGATGCGAGGTCAAGTCGGATCCCCATGTCATGGCAATAATCCTTCAATTCTCCTTGTGCGAAATTCGTGCCATTGTCTGTGATTATGTTGTGTGGGATGCCGTATCTCACAACGAGGTTGCAGGCGAATTTTAGTGTCGTAGCACCGTCGGCTTTTCTCACTGGCTTTGCCTCGATCCACTTACTGAACTTGTCAATATCGACCAGGAGGTACTCAAAACCGCTAGGAGATGATTTCTTTAACTTTCCAACCATATCGAGCCCCCAGATCGCAAATGGCAGGTGATAGGGATGGTCTTCAGCTCTTGGGCTGGAGCGTTTGGTTGAGTAGCATAGTACTGACAACCTCGGCAAGTTTTTACCAGTTTATCAGCATTTTCTTTAGCTGTGAGCCAATAAAATCCAAGCCGAAAAGCTTTTGCAACGAGGGACCTGGGGGCAGCATGATGCCCGCAATCCCCTAGATGTATTTCCCTGAGGATTTCAATGTCGTCTTGATTGGAGACGCATTTAAGAAACACCCCAGTTGCACTTCATTTGTAGAGCTGTCCATCAACGATTGTGTAGGATCTTGCTCGTCTGATGATCTGTCATGCGAGGACCTCGTCCTCTGGCAACTTTTGATCAATGAGGTAGTCCAGGAACGGTTGTGTCCAGGCCGGAATGATAGACATCACTTCCCTAGCCGGAGATACTGCCAGGTCCGGGTTTTCCGGGTTAGCGCCCTTCACCGAAGGTATCCGTAAGTGCTCAAGGAAAATGCCAGGCGGAATTGGTTTCCTACCGGATCCGAGCTCGGATAGCATATCTGCCGCTGTGTTATCGTCTCTCCTGACGTACTTGACTTCGTATCCGAGGAAGCATTTGGCGATCTCGTCAACTTCATCTCTGTAGGCCGCCATAACGGAGTTTCTGACATTCCAGGTTCCGGCTACTCGCTGTGCTACCAGGTCGGAATCTCCGCAGCAGATGATGTGCTTGATCCCAATTTCCTTAGCAATGCGCAGACCATGTAGTAGTGCCTCGTATTCCGCCATGTTATTCGTAGCTTCAAAGTGAATCTGCAAAACGTACTGCAGTTCTTCTCCGGTAGGGGACTTCAGGGTGACTCCGGCTCCTGAGCCTTGATGCTGCTTGGATCCGTCGAAGTGCATGACCCATGTTTCAAGTTCCGGCTCCAGATTTGCATCCGGAGCTTTTGTCCAATCTGCGACAAAGTCCGCCAAGATCTGGGATTTAATCGCAGTCCTGGCTTTGTAATTTATATCGAAGGCAGATAATTCGATGCCCCATTTTGCTGTGCGTCCAGTTGCGTCAGCGTTGTTAAGTATCGTTGACAGTGGAGCTTTGCTCACGACCGTCATTGGATGCTCTTGGAATTAGTGCCTCAACTTCCTGCTACCTAGGAATACGCCGTAGGCTAGCTTTTGAAAGTGAGGGTATCTTTGTTTGGATTCCGTCAGTACCTCGCTGATATAATAGACTGGTCTTTGGACTCCATACTCATGACCTTCTTCCTTTCACTCCACCACGATGACGAGACTGATGACTTTGTTGGAGGCTGCCAGGTAAAGGAGCATAGGTCTGACTCTTCTAGAGCTGCTAGGATAGGTGGGGAGGTGAGTATGTCCTTCAACCCTTTGAGTGCTGCATCAGCCGTTTCGTCCCAGACAAAATTGTCTGTTTTCTTCAGCAGCTTGTACAGGGGTATCGCCTTCTCGCCAAGACGGCTAACAAACCTACTCGTTGCTGCAACACAACCAGTTAGTCATTGCACATCTTTCAGACAAGTT
This sequence comes from Lolium perenne, assembly GCF_019359855.2. Taxonomy (NCBI): domain Eukaryota; kingdom Viridiplantae; phylum Streptophyta; class Magnoliopsida; order Poales; family Poaceae; genus Lolium; species Lolium perenne. Next base: position 99,233,443 of record NC_067247.2, read on the forward strand.
GGTCTTTTTATGCACATGATTGCCTTGATTTTTTCCGGGTTAACTTCAATGCCTATGTGAGAGACAATGAAGCCAAGGAGTTTTTCGGCTGGAACGCCAAAGACGCTCTTCAGCGGATTCAACATCATATTGTACCGTCGGAGGTTCTCAAAGGTTTCTGTGAGATCACTGATCAAGTCGGATCCTTTCCGGGTCATGACCGCGATGTCGTCGACGTAAGCGTGTACGTTCCGGCCAATTTGGTCCTTCAAGCACCGCTTCATCGTACGCTGGTAGGTGGCACCTGCATTTTTCAAACCAAAAGGCATGGTGACATTGCAGTAAGTGCCAAACGGGGTGATGAACGAGGTCGCCTTTTGGTCGTACTTCTTCATCCGGATCTGGTGATACCCAGAATATGCGTCGAGAAAACACAGAAGTTAATGCGCGGCAAGGGGAACGGATCCTTCGGACAATGCTTATTCAAGCCGGAGTAATCGATGCACATTCTTAGTATTTCAGAATTCTTTTTGGGTACAAGGACGGGGTTTGCGACCCAATCAGTATGGATAACTTCTACTACAAAACCTGCCTTTAGTAACTTTGCTAGTTCCATTCCTATGGCGCGGCGCTTCTTATCTCCAAAGCGTCGCATAGCTTGCTTCACCGGTTTAGCCCCCGGATTTATGTTAAGGTAGTGCTCGGCGAGTTCCCTTGATACTCCGGACATGTCAAAAGGCTGCCATGTGAAGATGTCCATGTTAGCGCGGAGGAACTCGACGAGCGCGTCTTCCTATTTGGGGTCCATGTTGGCTCCGACCGAGACCTGTTTAGTGGAATCTCCTTTCTTGAAGTTGATTTTCTTGGTCTCTATCGCGGCCTTGAACGAGGTTTTCTGTTCGGAGACTTGCTTCTTGGTGGTGTGGATCTCTGTTGGATCCACCGCGGCTCTGTAGCCTCGCAGCTCCTCTCCAGATATCACAGACTCTGCGAAGGCGGCTTCGCCTATCTCGCACTCCCGAGCCTTCTGGTAGTCTCTGGATACGGTGATCATACCGTTAGGACCCAAAATCTTGAGCTTGTTGTAGATGTAGCACGCTCTTGCGTGAAACTTGTGGTAGGCGGGCCTACCGAAGATGACGTGGTAGGAGCTCTTGAAGGGCACGACTTCAAACGTGATCATTTCTTTGCGGAAATTATGGATATCGCCGAAGGCCACGAGAAGTCTGGTGCTGCTGAGGGAATTTGCCTTTTTACCCGGAACTACACCATGAAATTCGGTGGTGCCGTGCTTGAGCTTTTCCTTGGTGAGGTTCATCCGCTCTAGTCTGCAGGTACATGATGTTCAAGCTAGCTCCGCCATCCATGAGGCACTTGGAGAAGTCATATCCGTCGATGCGGAGACTCACAACCAAGGCGTAGCACTCTTTCGGAATGATAGCAGGGCGAACGTACACGGAGTTTCCGACCACCTGACATACTGCGGCACAGCCGGAACTGTGGCGTTCAGGATCCGGGTAGCTGATTTGCTGGCGCGGACTGTTGGGGTTCCGAGAAAGGTGTGGTATGCTCCCACGCTCTTTTTGCCGAAGGGGTTGGGTTTAGCTGCGAATCCTTCCTTGGGATCCGGCGAAGCGTCGTCCTCATCCATCGCCTCGGAACTGTCTTCCTCCTTGTCCTTGTTCTTGCCCTTGCCTCCTTTGCTGCGTGGGCGGTGCTTGCGGGCTCGTTTGTATCCTGCCTTCGGGTTGGATTTTAGATCGTTGACCCACTTGCAGTTGCGATTGGTATGAGTGGACTTTCCCGTAGCCGGATCCAGATGGGCCAGGTAGGGCATGTCTCTGTACTCCTCGTAGGTTTGGGGAGCGCGGGTTCCGGCAGCGGTGACCTCGTCACCACGCTGCTGGCTCCTACCAGCTCCGCCTCCACGGCCTCTTCCGCCTCCTTGACCTCCGCGTTGGAAAGCCATGGCAACTGATGACCCACAAGTATAGGGGGTGTATCGTAGTATCTTCGATAAGTAAGAATGTCGATCCCAACGAGGAGCAGAAGGTGTTGACAAGCAGTTTCGATGAAGGATTCACTGTAAATGCTCACAGACAAGTATCTGTGGGGGTTTGATGTAACAGTTGAATAAAGTACGAGTATGTAAAGTGCGAGAGTAATAATTGCAGCGAGTGGCCCAATCCTTTTTAGCACAAAGGACAAGCCGGTTTGTTTACTTATAATGACCAAACGTTCTCGAGGACACACGGGATTTTAGTCTAGTGCTTTCGCTACATACGGCTAAATAATCTTCATTGTTATGATAAGTGTTGTGTGGGTGAACCTATGCTAATGTACCGCCCTTCCTAGGACTAATACATACTTGTGATTATACCCCTTGCAAGCATCCGCAACTACAAGAAAGTAATTAAGAATTAAATCTAACCACAGCCTTAAACTCTGAGATCCTGCGATCCCTCCTGCATCGATATACCAACGGGGGTTTAGGTTTCTGTCACTCCGGCAACCCCGCAATTGGCAAACGAGTACAAGATGCATTCCCCTAGGCCCATAAATGGTGAAGTGTCATGTAGTCGACGTTCACATGACACCACTAGAAGAATAACACCACAACTTAAATATCACACCATTGAATATTACTCAACCATAGTTCACTACTAACATTTAGACTTCACCCATGTCCTCAAGAACTAAACGAACTACTCACAAGACATCATACGGAACATGATCATAGGTGATATGATGATGAATAACAATCTGAACATAAACTTGGTTCAATGGTTTCACTCAATAGCATCAACAACAAGTAGGAATCGATACCGGGAGAGTTTCCCCTATCAAACAATCAAGATCAAACCCAAATTGCTACGGCGGTGGCGGTGTCCAGCGGTGATGACGGCGGTGATGATGGTGGAGATGATGATGATGGTGATGGCGATGATGTCCAGCTCGATGACGGTGTCGATGGCGTCGATTTCCCCCTCCCGGAGGGAATTTCCCCGGCGGATTCCTGCCCGCCGGAGAGCTCTTTTCTCTCTGGTGTTCTCCGCCCCCGCGGCAGGCGGCTGTAACTCTTCGCGAGGTACCCTCTCGTGGCTTAGGTCTTCGGGACGAAGGGTTTGGCGAAGAAAAGGAGGCGAAAAGGGTCGTGGGCCCCTGCACCATAGGCCGGCGCGGCCAGGGCCTGGGCCGCGCCGCCCTAGGGTGTGGGCCCACCCTGGCTGCTCCTGGCTCCTCCTTCTGGCTTCCTTCGTCATCTTGAAAAATAGGATTTTTGGTATAATTTCCTTCCAGAGTTGATCTTCCGAAATATTGCGTTCTGACGGTGCTTTTTCCAGCAGAATCCTGGCTCCGGTGTTCGATCCTCCAATAATGATGAAACATGCAAAATAGATGAAATAACATAAGTATTGTGTCCCAATATGAAATATATCAATGAATAACAGCAAATTATGATATAAAATAGTGATGCAAATTCGACGTATCAGCAACCATGTCGGATCCACCACTTTTTTCGTCATCGAGGGGATTCTTCCGCTTGCTGCCGCTGCTGTTACCGTTATCACGGTTCTTCTTTTGCTGATGCAGGGGTATTTCTATAGCTGCGAGATCTCCGCATGCGTCATCATCGGAGGCGGTATAATCGCTGGCAATGGAGATCATGTCATCCAAAGTCAGTTTGTTTGCGCTAGCCAAGTAAGTGAGCTTGTGCCGCAGCAGTCATCCCCTTTGCAATCCACCTATAAAGGCGTGCATAGTGACTGTCTACAACTGGAGCATGGTTGACGAGGGAGGAAATCTTGTTCCTTCAGGTCCCCGGCAACGGCGCCAGAAAATATGCTTGATGTCTACTCACACTTCTTTTCCTGTAGACAGTGTTGGGCCTCCAAGAGCAGAGGTTTGTAGAACAGCAGCAAGTTTTCCCTTAAGTGGATCACCCATGGTTTATCGAACTCAGGGAGGAAGAGGTCAAAGATATCCCTCTCAAGCAACCCTGCAACCACAAAGCAAGAAGTCTCTTGTGTCCCCAACACACCCAATACACTTGTCAGATGTATAGGTGCACTAGTTCGGCGAAGAGATAGTGAAATACAGGTGGTATGAATGAATATAAGCAGTAGTAACGGCACCAGAAAATACCTTGCTGCTACAACTGGCGTGTGGATGATGGTGGTAATATTGCAGGCAGTACAGATGCAGTAAAACAGTAAACAAGCAGCGATTTCAGTATTTGGGAACAAGGCCTAGGGATTATACTTTCGCTAGTGGACACTCTCAACATTGATCACATAATAAAACCACTCTACACTCTGTTGTTGGATGATGAACACCACTAATTGTGTAGGATTACACGAACCCTCAATGCCGGAGTTAACAAGCTCCACAATATTCGATATTCATATTTAAATAACCTTAGAGTGCATGATAGATCAACACAACTATACCAAGTACTAACATAGCATGCACACCGTCACCGACAGACTATGGAAGGAGGAATAGATCACATCAATACCATCATAGTAATAGTTAACTTCATAGTCTACAAGAGATCACAATCATAGCATATACCAAGTACTTCATGATGCACACACTGTCAACATTACATAATGGAGGAGGAATAGACTACTTTAATAACATCACTAGAGTAGCACATAGATGAATAGTGATACAAAGCTCATATGAATCTCAATCATGTAAGGCAGCTCATGAGATCATTGTATTGAAGTACATAGGGAGAGAGATTAACCACATAGCTACCGGTACAGCCCTTAGCCTCGATGGAGAACTACTCCCTCCTCATGGGAGACAGCAGCGTTGATTAAGATGGCGGTGGAGATGGCAGCGGTGTCTATGGAGAAGCCTTCCGGGGGCACTTCCCCGTCCCGACGGCGTGCCGGAACAGAGACTCTTGTCCCCCAGATCTTGGCTTCGCGATGGCGGCGGCTCTGGAAGGTTTCTCGTACCGTGGCTTTTCCGTCTCGAAGATTTAGGTCAAGGACCTTTATATAGGCGAAGAGGCGGAGTCGGAGGGCTGACGAGGCGACGACACAATAGGGGGGCGCGGCCCACACCCTGGCCGCGCCAACCTGGTGTGTGGGGCCCCCAGGGCTCCCCTCTGGTGGCTCTCGGGTGTTCTGGAAGCTTCGTGGGATTTTAAAATTCTGGGCGTTGATTTCGTCCAATTCCGAGAATATTTCCTTACTAGGATTTCTGAAACCAAAAACAGCAGAAAACAGGAACTGGCACTTCGGCATCTCGTCAATAGGTTAGTTCCGGAAAACACATAAAATCATCATAAAGTATGTATAAAATATGTAGGTATTGTCATAAAACAAGCATGGAACATAAGAAATTATCGATACGTCGGAGACGTATCAGCATCCCCAAGCTTAGTTCCTACTCGTCCTCAAGTAGGTAAACAATAACAAAGATAATTTCTGAAGTGACATGCCACCAACATGATCTTAATCATATCATTGTAAAGCATATGAGATGAATGCAGCGATTCAAAGTAATGGTAAAGACAATGATTAAACAATTGAATCATATAGCAAAGACTTTTCATGAATAGTACTTTCAAGACAAGCATCAATAAGTCTTGCATAAGAGTTAACTCATAAAGCAATAAATTCATAGTAAAGGTGTTGAAGCAACACAAAGGAAGATTAAGTTTCAGCGGTTGCTTTCAACTTGTAACATGTATATCTCATGGATATTGTCAACATAAAGTAATATGATGAATGCAAATATGCAAGTATGTAAGAATCAATGCACAGTTGACACAAGTGTTTGCTTCTAAGACAGAAAGAAGTAGGTGAACTGACTCAACATAAAAGTAGAAGAAAGGCCCTTCGACGAGGGAAGCATTGATTGCTATATTTGTGCTAGAGCTTTTATTTTGAAAACATAAAGAGAGCATAAAAGTAAATTTTGAGAGGTGTTTGTTGTTGTCAACGAATGGTAGTGGGCACTCTAACCCCCTTGCCAGACAAACCTTCAAAGAGTGGCTCCCATGAAACATTTTTATTTTTGGGTGGCACTCCTTCCAACCTTGCTTACACAAACCATGGCTAACCGAATCCTCGGGTGCCTGCCAACAATCTCATACCATGAAGGAGTACCTTTTTTTATTTTAGTTTTATTTAGATGACACTCCTCCCCACCTTTGCTTTCTCAAGCCATGGCTAACCGAATCCTCGGGCGCCGTCCATCAATCACATACCATGGAGGAGTGTCTATTTTTTTGTAAAATCATGAAAGTTAATTAATTGGGGCTGGGAACCCCATTGCCAGCTCTTTTTGCAAAATTATTGGATAAGCGGATGAAGCCACTAGTCCATTAGTGAAAGTTGCCCAACAAAATTGAAAGATAAACACCACATACTTCCTCATGAGCTATAAAACATTGACACAAATCAGAGATGATAAATTTTGAATTGTTTAAAGGTAGCACTCAAGCAATTTACTTTGGAATGACAGAGAAATACCATGTAGTAGGTAGGTATGGTGGACACAAATTGCATAGTTTTTGGCTCAAGGATTTGGATGCACGAGAAGTATTCCCTCTCAATACAAGGCTTAGGCTAGCAAGGTTGTTTGAAGCAAACACAAGTATGAACCGGTACAGCAAAACTTACATAAGAACATATTGCAAGCATTATAAGACTCTACACTGTCTTCCTTGTTGCTCAAACACCTTACTAGAAAATATCTAGACCTTAGAGAGACCAATCATGCAAACCAAATTTTAACCAGCTCTATGTATTTCTTCACTAATAGGTGCAAAGTATATGATGCAAGAGCTTAATCATGAGCACAACAATTGCCAAGTATCACATTGTTCAAGACATTATACCAATTACCACATGTAGCATTTCCCGTTTCCAACCATATAACAATTAACGAAGCAGTTTCAACATTTGCCATGAAAATTAAAAGTAAAGCTAAGAACATATGTGTTCATATGAACCAGCGGAGCGTGTCTCTCTCCCACACAAGCATTTATTCAAACAAAAACAAAAACACACAGACGCTCCAAGTAAAGTACATAAGTGATACGCGTTCAACACGCGTCCGTTGGGAACCCCAAGAGGAAGGTGTGATGCGTACAGCGGCAAGTTTCCCTCAGTATGAAACCAAGGTTATCGAACCAGTAGGAGCCAAGAAGCACGTTGAAGGTTGATGGCGGCGGGATGTAGTGCGGCGCAACACCAGAGATTCCGGCGCCAACGTGGAACCTGCACAACACAACCAAAGTACTTTGCCCCAACGAAACAGTGAGGTTGTCAATCTCACCGGCTTGCTGTAACAAAGGATTAACCGTATTGTGTGGAAGATGATTGTTTGCAGAAAACAGTAGAACAAGTATTGCAGTAGATTGTATTTCAGTAAAGAGAATTGGACCGGGGTCCACAGTTCACTAGAGGTGTCTCTCCCATAAGATAAACAGCATGTTGGGTGAACAAATTACAGTTGGGCAATTGACAAATAAAGAGGGCATGACCATGCACATACATATCATGATGAGTATAGTGAGATTTAATTGGGCATTACGACAAAGTACATAGACCGCCATCCAACTGCATCTATGCCTAAAAAGTCCACCTTCAGTTTATCATCCGAACCCCCTCCAGTATTAAGTTGCAAAGCAACAGACAATTGCATTAAGTATGGTGCGTAATGTAATCAACAACTACATCCTTAGACATAGCATCAATGTTTTATCCCTAGTGGCAACACACAACACAACCTTAGAACTTTCTCACATCGTCCCAGGTGTCAATGTGTGCATGAACCCACTATCGAGCATAAATACTCCCTCTTGGAGTTACAAGCATCTACTTGGCCAGAGCATCTACTAGTAACGGAGAGCATGCAAGATCATAAACAACACATAGATATAACTTTGATAATCAACATAACAAGTATTCTCTATTCATCGGATCCCAACAAACGCAACATATAGAATTACAGATAGATGATCTTGATCATGTTAGGCAGCTCACAAGATCCGACAATGATAGCACAATGGGGAGAAGACAACCATCTAGCTACTGCTATGGACCCATAGTCCAGGGGTAGACTACTCACACATCACTCCGGAGGCGACCATGGCGGCGTAGAGTCCTCCGGAGATGAATCCCCTCTCCGGCAGGTGCCGGAGGCGATCTCCCGGATCCCCGAGATGGGATCGGCGGCGGCGGCGTCTCGCAAGGTTTTCCGTATCGTGGCTCTCTGTACTGGGGGTTTCGCAACGGAGGCTATTTGTAGGCGGAAGGGCAGGTCAAGAGGTGGCACGAGGGCCCCACACCACAGGGCCGCGCGGCCAAGGGGGGGCCGCGCCGCCCTAGGGTGTGGCCCCCTCGTGGCCCCTCTTCGTCTCTCCTTCGGACTTCTGGAAGCTTCGTGGCAAAATAGGACCCTGGGCGTTGATTTCGTCCAATTCCGAGAATATTTCGTTACTAGGATTTCTGAAACCAAAAACAGCAGAAAACAAAGAATCGGCACTTCGGCATCTTGTTAATAGGTTAGTTCCATAAAATGCACGAATATGACATAAAGTGTGCATAAAACATGTAGATAACATCAATAATGTGGCATGGAACATAAGAAATTATCGATACGTTGGAGACGTATCAATAAGATGTGGCCGAATAAAAATATAGTTTCAAGGGAGGAACCTGATAATTTGTCGATGAAGAAAGGGATGCCTTGGGCATCCCCAATCTTAGATGCTTGAGTTTTCTTGAAATATGCAGGGGTGAACCACCGGGGCATCCCCAAGCTTAGAGCTTTCACTCTTCTTGATCATATTGTATCATCCTCCTCTCTTGACCCTTGAAAACTTCCTCCACACCAAACTCAAATCAAACTCATTAGAGGGCTAGTGCATAATCAAAAATTCACATGTTCAGAGGTGACATAATCATTCTTAACACTTCTGGACATTGCCCAAAGCTTCTGAAAGTTAATGGAACAAAGAAATCCATTCAACATAGCAAAAGAGGCAATGCGAAATAAAAGGCAGAATCTGTCAAAACAGAACAGTCCGTAAAGACGAATTTCTAAGAGGCACCAGACTTGCTCAAATGAAAATGCTCAAATTGAATGAAAGTTGCGTACATATCTGAGGATCACTCACTTAAATTGGAAAAAATTTCTGAGTTACCTACAGAGAATTAGGCCCAGATTCGTGACAGCAAGAAATCTATTTCTGCGCAGTAATCCAAATCTAGTATCAACCTTACTATCAAAGACTTTACTTGGCACAACAATGCAACAAAATAAGATAAGGAGATGTTGCTACAGTAGTAACAACTTCCAAGACTCAAATATAAAACAAAGTTGCTGTAGCAAAATAAACACATGGGTTATCTCCCAAGAAGTTCTTTCTTTATAGCCATTAAGATGGGCTCAGCAATTTCAATGATGCACTCGCAAGAAATAAGTGTTGAAGCGAAAGAGAGCATCAAAAAGCAAATTAAAAACAAATTTAAGCCTAACATGCTTCCTATGCATAGGAATCTTGTAAATAAACAAGTTATGTAGGCATAATGCAACAGGCATAGGAAAACTAGACAAGCTCAACTTCAAAATTTTAAGCATATAGAGAGGTGTTTTAGTAACATGAAAATTTCTACCACCATATTTTCCTCTCTCATAATAATTTCCAGTAGCATCATGAGCAAACTCAACAATATAACTATCACATAAAGCATTCTTATCATGAGTCTCATGCATAAAATTATTACTACTCCCAACAATAGCATAATCAATTTTATTAGTTGTAGTGGGAGCAAATTCAACAAAGTAGCTATCATTATTATTCTCATCATCAAATATAGGAGGCATATTATAATCATAATCAAATGTACTCTCCATAGTAGGTGGCACCAAAAGACCACTATCATTATAATCATCATAAATAGGAGGCAAAGTATCATCAAAGTAAATTTTCTCCTCGATGCTTGGGGGACTAAAAAGATCATGCTCATCAAAACCAGCTTCCCCAAGCTTAGAATTTTCCATATCATTAGCAACAATGGTGTTCAAAGTGTTCATACTAATATGTTCCATGGGTTTTTTAATTTTCGCATCAAACCATCCATGTCTTAACTCAGGAAAAAGAATAAAAAGCTCCATGTTGGTTTCCATTATGCCAAACTAGTGTAAAACAAGAAACAAAAAGATGCAATTGCAGGATCTAAAGGAAATAGCTTCGAGTACTTACAACGGCGCCGGAAAATAGCTTAGTAGCCGAGATCCGAAGTGTGAGTACCTTTTACCTTTCCTCCCCGGCAACGGCACCAGAAAATACTTGACTGTCTACAACTGGCGCGTGGTTGACGAGGGAGGAAATCTTGTTCCTTCAGGTCCCCGGCAACGGCGCCAGAAAATATGCTTGATGTCTACTCACACTTCTTTTCCTGTAGACAGTGTTGGGCCTCCAAGAGCAGAGGTTTGTAGAATAGCAGCAAGTTTTCCCTTAAGTGGATCACCCAAGGTTTATCGAACTGAGGGAGGAAGAGGTCAAAGATATCCCTCTCAAGCAACCCTGCAACCACAAAGCAAGAAGTCTCTTGTGTCCCCAACACACCCAATATACTTGTCAGATGTATAGGTGCACTAGTTCGGCGAAGAGATAGTGAAATACAGGTGGTATGAATGAATATAAGCAGTAGTAACGGCACCAGAAAATAGCTTGCTGCTACAACTGGCGTGTGGATGATGGTGATAATATTGCAGGCAGTACAGATGTAGTAAAACAGTAAACAAGCAGCGATTTCAGTATTTGGGAACAAGGCCTAGGGATTATACTTTCGCTAGTGGACACTCTCAATATTGATCACATAATAAAACCACTCTACACTCTGTTGTTGGATGATGAACACCACTAATTGTGTAGGATTACACGAACCCTCAATGCCGGAGTTAACAAGCTCCACAATATTCGATATTCATATTTAAATAACCTTAGAGTGCATGATAGATCAACACAACTATACCAAGTACTAACATAGCATGCACACCGTCACCGACAGACTATGAAAGGAGGAATAGATCACATCAATACCATCATAGTAATAGTTAACTTCATAATCTACAAGAGATCACAATCATAGCATATACCAAGTACTTCATGATGCACATACTGTCAACATTACATCATGGAGGAGGAATAGACTACTTTAATAACATCACTAGAGTAGCACATAGATGAATAGTGATACAAAGCTCATATGAATCTCAATCATGTAAGGCAGCTCATGAGATCATTGTATTGAAGTACATAGGGAGAGAGATTAACCACATAGCTACCGGTACAGCCCTTAGCCTCGATGGAGAACTACTCCCTCCTCATGGGAGACAGCAGCGTTGATGAAGATGGCGGTGGAGATGGCAGCGGTGTCGATGGAGAAGCCTTCCGAGGGCACTTCCCCGTCCCGGCGGCGTGCCGGAACAGAGACTCCTCTCCCCCAGATCTTGGCTTCGCGATGGCGGCGGCTCTGGAAGGTTTCTCGTACCGTGGCTTTTCCGTCTTGAAGATTTAGGTCAGGGACCTTTATATAGGCGAAGAGGCAGAGTCGGAGGGCTGACGAGGCGACGACACAATAGGGGGGCGAGGCCCACACCCTGGCCGCGCCAGCCTGGTGTGTGGGGCCCCCAGGGCTCCCCTCTGGTGGCTCTCGGGTGTTCTGGAAGCTTCGTGGGATTTTAAGATTCTGGGCGTTGATTTCGTCCAATTCCGAGAATATTTCCTTACTAGGATTTCTGAAACCAAAAACAGCAGAAAACAGGAACTGGCACTTCGGCATCTCGTCAATAGGTTAGTTCCGGAAAACACATAAAATCATCATAAAGTATGTATAAAACATGTAGGTATTGTCATAAAACAAGCATGGAACATAAGAAATTATCGATACGTCGGAGACGTATCACATAGCTGTGGTGTTATCAACATTCTCACACTCGTTCCTAGTTGCTAGCCATCGGGTGAGGAAGTTCCTTGAAGTTTCACCTTTCTTCTGGATACAGGCCTGCAGGTCGCTTGTCGTAGGAGGTCTTTTGTAGGTGCCTCTGAAGTGCTTTTCGAAGGCGTTCTTCAGGTCGAACCAGCAAAAGATGGAGTTCTTCTCGAGGTCGCTGAGCTAGATCCGGGTTGGACCTACAAGGTACAATTGAAGCATGCGGTAGACGATATTAGGGGTTGCTCCGGCGAATGTTACTGCATTGTAGTAATCCTCAATCCAGGTATCCAGCCTTTCCGTGCCATCATAGTTCTTCAGGTTTCCAGGTAGCTTGAGGTTCATCCTTGGCTTTGGTTCCTCTCGAATCATCCTGCCAAAGCACTTTGGGACGATGTAGTCAGATCTGTATTCATTGAGACGTTCCCGCGCGTCACGCGAGCCATTGCGGGGGGTTTTTGAGCGTGACCGAGATCTCCGACCACCGCCTCCGCCTCCGCTTCCGCCTCCACCGCTGGGTGGTGGGGAGGGAGATCTGCGAGGGGGTCGATACGACCTCTTGCTTCCGCCTTCAGATTCTCCCTTCCTTCGCGGTGCCGACTCCGGCTTCGATGGCTACCTGCACGGCGGGGGTGGTCGCCTTCGTCGTTCCGGCTTCTGTGAGGCTCCGGGTCGCGCTCATCGTTCCTGCTCCGACGTGGCTCTGGCGTACGCTCCCTGGTCATGTTCCTCTGAGGGGCCACATTGTCATGGATACTGATTCTGCCAGGCCCGTGGGGCCTGGGGTTTCGGGCTGGACTACGACGGCGAGGAGGCGGAGGACGCGGGTACCCGTTGGGCAGAGGTGATGGATTTCGGTACTTGTCTCTACCAGTGTACATCACATCCTTTCCCTTCCTCGGATCTGACGGAGGTGTCTTTGACGGAATAGGGATTGGATTTGGGTGTTCTCTGGTTCTCCTTCTGCGCTTCGAGGATCCGGTGCGCGATTCGTCGTCGCGGTTTTTGCTTTTTGAGGCTTCCTTTTGCGCAGTGGATATGCAAAGGTCTGGATTAGACTCCAGCTTGCCCGAAGTGTCTGCCTTGCTTTGCTGCTGTACCACTGAAGCAACGAGCGTGCGGATGTATCTGATGTCGATTTCCTCGTTCTTCTTGTTCAGGATCTCCGCAGCCTTCTGCATGTTCTCCTTTGGAGTTGTGAGCGGCTGCAGATTGGAGGGGGTTGCGAAAGTGATCTTGCGGGGGCCTATGGCTTCCCGCCGGATCTTATCAGCTTCCCTTATCTTGGCCTTCTGCAAGGATTCGATAGCTTCCTGCTCGCGCTGGCGGAAGTTTTCCATTACCTCTCGGGCTTCTTGCCTTTCTTCCAACATCGCAGCTGCGGTGGTGGAGATTTTCTTGGCGGTAGCCAGCATCTCCCTTTTTGCTACTTCTAGAGCTACCGGATCTGCGGCTTCCTCTGGGGTTATAGGCTTATTCAGGACTTCTGTGTGAACTAGGGATCCTATGCCTGCTTGCTCCACGAGCTCTTCCGGGGAAAGGTAATGCTTTTCCCCGGAAAAGTTGTCTTCTCCGGATTCCGACGCAGCGCGGCGACGAAATCGCGATGGCAGAGTATCCGAATTGGACACTATCGGGAGGGCCGCAGCAGCAGGAGTTTCTTCGTATGCGTCTTCGCCTAAGCCAGTTATGGTCGCTAGGACTTGCTTGGGCGGGGCAGATTCCGCTTCCTCTTCCTTTTCACCTTCCAGGTCCTTCAATGCTTGGTCAAATTCCTCCGTGTTCATGGATGAAGTATATTTGGAAGCTGGACTGAGGTTGCCCATGATTGATTCTTCAACGTCTCCGGCCTCCTCTTGTTGATCCGGTGCGCTGCTATCTCCGGCAGCCTCAAGCTGTTCCGGGGCGTCGTCGGTTCCGGCATCATCAACCTGCATGGGTCATGCGTCTTCCGGAGGAGGAGCGGTTCCAGCGGTATGTGCGAGGTAGTGTACGAAGTGACACCTTTGTTTTTCCAACACCTGGGAGACCCAGGCGGATCTGCATTGGTCTTCCACCGTAGTTTCCCGCTCAGGGGCGGATTGGGTGGGTTTTGAATTTTCCAGATCCAAGGCGGAAACTTCCCTAGGGAGTTCCGGCATCTCAAATAGGATCTTCGTGACTGCGTCCTGCTCAGCGGCGGTCGCGTCAGCGTTACTTACCAGGGCGTTTACGTTGGAGTCGACAGTTTCGCCGATGAAAATGTGTATGCCGCCAACTGGGATGATGGACAGCTTGGTGGGGTTGGTCCTAGCTGGAATCCAGCACTCGTCCTGAGGGACGATCGGAAAGTTTCCGGCGTAAAGGACGCGCCCCACAGCGATGGAGTCGTCGTAGCTTCCCATGGCGGAACCCTCCCGGTTCCGGCCTCGAGACGCCGCTGGCCCCACGGTGGGCGCCAACTGTCGTTGCCTATTCGACAATACCTCCAAGGAGGGATCCTTGATACGTCCAATTTGCATCACTATTTTATATCATAATTTGCTGTTATTCATTGATATATTTCATATTGGGACACAATACTTATGTTATTTCATCTATTTTGCATGTTTCATCATTATTGGAGGATCAAGCACCGGAGCCAGGATTCTGCGGGAAAAAGCACCGTCAGAACGCAATATTTCGGAAGATCAACTGTGGAAGGAAATTATACCAAAAATCCTATTTTTCAAGATGACGAAGGAAGCCAGAAGGAGGAGCCAGGAGGACCCAGGGTGGGCCCACACCCTAGGGCGGCGCGGCCCATGGCCTGGCCGCGCCGCCATGTGGTGTGGGGGGCCCACGACCCCTTTCGCCTCCTTTTCTTCGCGAAACCCTTCGTCCCGAAGACCTAAGCCACAGAGGGTTCCTCACGAAGAGTTACAGCCGCCTCTGCGGGGCGGAGAACACCAGAGAGAAAAGAGCTCTCCGGCGGGCAGGAATCCGCCGGGGAAATTCCCTCCGGGAGGGGGAAATCGACGCCATCGTCACCGTCATCGAGCTGGACATCATCTCCATCACCATCATCATCATCTCCACCATCATCACCGCCGTCTCCTCCGCAGCACCTCGTCACCGCCGTAGCAATTTGGGTTTGATCTTGATTGTTTGATAGGGGAAACTCTCCCGGTATCGATCTCTACATGTTGTTGATGCTATTGAGTGAAACCATTGAACCAAGTTTATGTTCAGATTGTTATTCATCATCATATCACCTCTGATCATGTTCCATATGATGTCTTGTGAGTAGTTCGTTTAGTTCTTGAGGACATGGGTGAAGTCTAAATGTTAGTAGTGAACTATGGATGAGTAATATTCAATGGTATGATATTTAAGTTGTGGTGTTATTCTTCTAGTGGTGTCATGTGAACGTCGACTACATGACACTTCACCATTTATGGGCCTAGGGGAATGCATCTTGTATTCGTTTGCTAATTGCGGGGTTGCCGGAGTGACAGAAACCTAAACCCCCGTTGGTATATCGATGCAGGAGGGATCGCAGGATCTCAGAGTTTAAGGCTGTGGTTAGATTTATTCTTAATTACTTTCTTGTAGTTGCGGATGCTTGCAAGGGGTATAATCACAACTATGTATTAGTCCTAGGAAGGGCGGTACATTAGCATAGGTTCACCCACACAACACTTATCATAACAATGAAGATTATTTAGCCGTATGTAGCGAAAGCACTAGACTAAAATCCCGTGTGTCCTCGAGAACGTTTGGTCATTATAAGTAAACAAACCGGCTTGTCCTTTGTGCTAAAAAGGATTGGGCCACTCGCTGCAATTGTTACTCTCGCACTTTACTTACTCGTACTTTATTCAACTGTTACATCAAAACCCCCTGAATACTTGTCTGTGAGCATTTACAGTGAATCCTTCATCGAAACTGCTTGTCAACACCTTCTGCTGCTCGTTGGGATCGACATTCTTACTTATCGAAAATACTACGATACACCCCATATACTTGTGGGTCATCAAGACTATTTTCTGGCGCCGTTGCCGGGGAGTGAAGCGCTATTGGTAAGTGGAATTGGTAAGGAAAACCTTTACTGTTTGTGCTGATTTTATTTCTGCCTCCTGCTATAAGTCATTATGGAGAGATCTTCTCTTCAATTTTTATTTGGAAAATCTACTACTACTGCAACGGTAGTGGATGAGGCGCCAGGTGAGGAAGTGATACCATATAAAATACCTATGAAAATTATTGAACGTGTTATGGATAACCGCTATGAAGGGGATGGAACTGTCCACCCAGGTGATCATTTATTGTTTTTACATGAATTATGTGGTTTATTCAAGTGTGCAGGTATTGCTATGGATGAAGTGAGGAAGAAACTATTCTCTTTATCGTTGTCTGGTAAGGCGGCGCATTGGTATAAATTACTGGATAATGGGGATTCTCTTGAATGGAATGATATTGTGCCCCGGTTTTATTCTAAGTTCTATCCTCCAAGTGAAATTCACAAGGATCGGAATCGCATATATAATTTTTGGCCTCATGATGGAGAGAGTATTGCCCAAGCTTGGGGGAGATTGAAGTCTTTAATGCTCAAATGCCCCATTCATGAGCTTCCTGGTAATGTTATTATTGATAATTTCTATGCAAGGCTTTCTTTTCAAGACAAGACCTTGCTGGATACTTCTTGTTCTGGATCATTTACACGCAACAAAGAAGAGTTTAAAAGGGACCTTCTTGATCGGATCCAAGAAAATACTGAAGGATGGGAGAACGACAAGGATAGAGAATCAGGTATAATTTATGATTATAAATGCATTGAAGCTTTTATGGATACTGATAAATTTCGTAATATGAGTGCTACATATGGTCTTGATTCTCAAGTTGCTGCAAATCTTTATAAAGCTTTTGCCTCTCATTATGAATTGCCTAAGAAGAATTTTGATAAGTATCATGAACCGTATAAAGATAAAATTGATTCATCTATTAATAAATGCGTTGTAGTTGAAACTGCTGATCATGTTATTCCTGAAGCTTATATTGAAAAAACTCCTTTCCCTGCTAAAATGAAGGAGTACTCTGTTATAAATAGTGCGGTTCATAAAAGTGAAAAGAAACCTGTAGAACCTGAGGAACAAATAAAAGTTGAACCTGCTGTTGCAATAATTAAAGATCTTGTGACTGAAAATGTGGAGGATGGTCATATTATTTTCTGTGAAGATGCTTCTAATATTGTTTCACATCCTAATAAACCCAAACAAGCTAGTGTTCCTATGCTATCTGTTAGAATTGGTGATCATTGCTATTATGGATTATGTGATATTGGTGCAAGTGTTAGTGCTATTCCTTATGAGCTTTACACGGAGATTATGCACGAAATTGATTCTTGTGAACTTGAAGATATTGATGTGGTTATTCAGCTGGCTAATAGAGAAACTATTTCTCCAATTGGTATTGTTCGAGATGTGGAAGTTTTATGCGGTAAGATTAAATATCCTGCTGACTTTTTGGTACTTGGTTCTGCTGCTAGTGATTATTGTCCTATTATTTTTGGTAGAACTTTTCTAAATACTTGTGGAGCTATTATAGATTGCAAGAAAGAGAAAATTTTGACTAAATTTGCTGGTGAATCTTATGAGTTTAACTTCTCTAAATTTACCAAAACTCCTTATAAAGCTGATTTGCCTAGTGATGATTTTAAAATGGAGCAATGTGCATCTATTGTTCTTGTTCCTAACAATCCTTTGCAGCAACATTTGGAGGATAGCGAGAGTGAAGTTTTTAGGAAAGAAAGAGATGAGCTTGAGGAAATCTTTCTTCGCCAACCTATTCTCAAGCATGATTTACCGGTGGAAGATCTGGGTACAACACCGCCACCAAAGGAAGATCCTGTTTTTGATTTAAAGCCTTTACCTGATAATCTTAAATATGCTCATATTGATGATAAGAAAATATATCCTGTTATTATTAGTTCTAAGCTTTCAGAGATTGAGGAAGAAAGGTTATTGGAAATATTGAAGAAGCACCGAGGCGCTATTGGCTATACTCTTGATGATTTGAAGGGGATTTCTCCGTCTATTTGCCAACATGCTATTAATATGGAAGATGATGCAAAGCCTGTTGTTGAACCTCAGTGTCGTCTAATTCCGAAGATGAAGGAAGTGGTAAGGAATGAGAGATGTGAAGAAACTAACCTTGTTCTTAATTGGGAGAAATACCACTTTATGGTTAATGAAGGAATTGTATTGGGACATAAAATTTCTGAGAGAGGTATTGAAGTTGATAGAGCTAAAGTTGAGGCAATTGAGAAGATGCCCTATCCTAGGGATGTTAAAGGTATTCGTAGTGTTCTTGGTCATGCTGGGTTTTATAGGAGGTTTATTAAAGATTTCTCCAAGATTTCAAAACCTCTTACTAATCTTCTTCAAAAAGATGTACCATTTGTTTTTGATGATGATTGTAAGGAAGCTTTTGAAACTCTTAAGAAAGCTTTAACAACTGCTCCTATAGTTGAACCTCCTGATTGGAACTTACCATTTGAAATTATGTGTGATGCTAGTGATTTTGCTGTAGGCGCTGTTCTTGGACAGCGAGTAGATAAAAAACTGAATGTTATTCATTATGCTAGTAAAACTCTTGATGCTGCTCAAAGAAATTATGCTACAACTGAAAAAGAATTATTAGCTGTAGTCTTTGCTTGCGATAAATTTAGATCTTATATTGTTGATTCAAAAGTTACTATTCATACTGATCATGCTGCAATTAGATACCTTATGACAAAGAAAGATGCTAAGCCGAGGCTTATTAGATGGGTACTTCTTTTGCAAGAATTTGATTTACATATTGTAGATAGGAAAGGTGCTGATAATCCTGTTGCTGATAATTTGTCTAGATTGGAAAATATTGCTTATGATCCTGTTCACATTAATGATAGTTTTCCAAATGAACAATTGGCTGTAATAAAGGTGAGCTCGCGAGACAGTCCTTGGTATGCTGATTATGCTAACTTTATTGTTTCCAAGTACTTGCCTCCAACCTTTTCAGCTCAGCAAAGGAGGAAGTTCTTTTATGACTTGAGGCATTATTTCTGGGATGACCCACACTTATATAAAGAAGGAGTGGATGGTATTATGCGAAGGTGTGTTCCCGAATATGAACAACAAGAGATATTGAGTAAATGTCATGGTAGTGCTTATGGAGGACATCACGCCGGAGAAAGAACCGCGCAAAAGGTTCTACAATTAGGTTTTTATTGGCCAACTCTCTTCAAGGATGCGAGAAAGTTTATTTTATCTTGTGATGAATGCCAAAGGGTTGGTAATATCTCTAGACGTAATGAAATGCCTATGAATTATACTCTTGTTATTGAACCGTTTGATTGTTGGGGATTTGACTTCATGGGACCTTTTCCGTCTTCAGAAGGTAACACTCATATACTTGTTGCTGTTGATTATGTTACTAAATGGGTGGAAGCCATACCTACAAAAAGTGCTGATGGTGAGACCTCTTTAAGAATGCTTTTAGACATTATTTTTCCTAGATTTGGAGTGCCTAGATATATTATGACTGATGGAGCTTCTCATTTTATTCATGGAGGTTTTAGAAAAACTCTTGCTAGGTATGGTATTAATCATAGAATTGCTTCCGCTTATCATCCTCAAACTAGTGGTCAAGTAGAATTATCAAATAGAGAGATTAAATCTATTTTGGGAAAGACCGTTAATAAAACTAGAAAGAATTGGGCTAGTAAATTGAAGGATGCACTATGGGCCTATAGAACTGCTTATAAAAATCCCATGGGGATGTCACCTTATAAAATGGTTTATGGGAAAGCTTGTCATTTACCTTTAGAACTAGAGCACAAAGCTTATTGGGCTGTTAGAGAATTAAATAAAGATCCTAAACTTGCTGGTGATAAGAGGTTGTTGCAATTAAGTTCTCTAGATGAATGGAGAAGTGAAGCTTATGAAAATGCTAAACTCTTTAAAGAGAAAGTTAAAAAATGGCATGATAGAAGGATTATCAAAAGAGAATTTAATATTGGGGATAAAGTCCTATTGTATCGGTCTCGTCTCAGATTCTTTGCAGGGAAATTACTCTCAAAATGGGAAGGACCATATGTTGTCGAGGAGGTGTATCGTTCAGGAGCAATTAAAATTAGCTCTCTCCAAGGCAATGCTACGCAAGTGGTGAATGGACAAAGACTTAAGCATTATATCTCGGGTGATTCCTATAATGTTGATGTTGATATTATTCAAGTGGAAACACCGGAGGCTTACATAAAAAGGCAAATTGACAGTCCGCCAGAACCTGACTTTGAATAGGTAACAGTACTGGTAATGAAAAGTACGCAATTTACTTTCCGAACAATATTTTTGCTGTTTTTAGAAAATATGAAAAATTACGAGTTCGAAACGGAGTGGAAAGGACGCACGAGGGGGTGCCACCATAGGGCGGCGCGGCCTGACCTGGGCCCGCGCCGACCTATGGTTTGGCCGCCCCGTCGCCCCTTTCCGACTCTGGTTCGATCTGGTACTTTCCTTATGTCGTGAAATTTTTTGCTATATAATCCCCCGGACCCCTGGAGGTCCGTATATCGTTTTCTCGACGTGTTTTGTTTCAAGCTGTTTCTGCCAGGTTTTGTTTCGGATCTAGAGCCATCATGTCTTCGTCGGAAACTCCGAAGGACAGCCCCTGCAAGGATGTTGGTAACTTGTACATGGAGGAGCTGAGGATGCACCCCAAGGAGTTGCTGCTCGTTGAAGGAGAACTGCAGATCAAGGATGTTCAAGGTCCTAAAGGAGAAGGAAGCTTGGAAGACAGGATGGAGAAGCTAGAGCAAGAGGTTTTCAAATACAAGAAGATGGCTGAGCGTGAGGTGGATATCTTCCACAGGATTGTGTCTGAACTCATTGCAGAACATGAGAAGGAAACTGCAAAGCTTTGGAGCGACATCCTCTCACTTCACGATACCACCAACAAGCTCCAAGCACAACTCTATGACGTGCAGAATCAGAACTGTGAGTATGAAAACAGGTTTAAATACATAAGCCGTGCTGCTAGTTTCAGGATTCCCGAGACCAAGATGTCATTTCTTGATGGAGAGCCTCTTCCTTGGAAGTCTGATGACGGGAGTTCATCACCACCATCGCCGAAGGAGTAATTCATCATCGGTATTGGCATCCCCTTGGTTTGTTCCAAGCTTGGGGGAGTGCCGCGGTATCACATTATCACTACCTTTTACTTTTATTGTCAAGTAGTGTCATATCATGAGTAGGGAAGTTATCATATAAGATGGGTTGCAGTTTGGAAGTATCTCTCCTTTAGTTGGTTGTCTATGTATCCCTTGGTGTGAGTTATCGTTATGGAATATTAATGAGAAGTCTTATCATTTACATATTGCACATCTTATTTTAGTTTGCAATCTCTATTATATAATTTACCTTGTTGTTAGTATTGGTATCACTTTGGGAGCATTGAATAAATCTATTTGGTTTTGGCAAACTTAGCATTGGTCAATAGCAACAACACTTTGAGATTTAAATAGAAAAGAGAAATACATGTAGTTGTTTCATTGTCTTTCTTTCTTGCTAGCTCATAGCTTATTATTCTGAAGTTAAGATTGTTTGTGCTTGCAAGGAAGATGCATGATTGTTTCTATCACATGTATATTCGTTTGTTTCCCTCGACTCTCATGCTTGCTAATTAACCTTGCTAGCCAAAGACCTGTACTGAGAGGGAATACTTCTCGTGCATCCAAACCTTAACCCAAACCTATGCCATTTGTGTCCACCATACCTACCTACTACATGGTATTTTCCGCCATTCCAAGTAAATACTTCATGTGCTACCTTTAAACAATTCAAAACTTAGTATCTCTTATTTGTGTCAATGTTTTATAGCTCATGAGGAAGTATGTGGTGTTTTATCTTTCAATCTTGTTGGGCAACTTTCACCAATGGACTAGTGGCTTCATCCACTTATCCAATAATTTTGCAAAAGAGCTGGCAATGGGATTCCCAGTCCCAAATTAATCATACTAAATAGACACTCCTCCATGGTATGTGATTGATGGACGGCACCCAAAGGATTCGGTTAGCCATGGCTTGTGTAAGCAAAGTTTGTGGGGAGTGTCATCATAATAATAAAACCAAAATAAAAAGGCGCTCCTTCATGGTATGAGATTGTTGGCAGGCACCCGAGGATTCGGTTAGCCATGGTTTGTGAAAGAAAGGTTGGAAGGAGTGCCACACAAAATGAAAATAATATGGGAGCCGCTCTTTGAAGGTTTGTCTGGCAAGGGGGTTAGAGTACCCGCTACCAGTCGTTGACAACAACAAACACCTCTCAAAATGTTACTTTTATCATCTCTATATGATTTCAAAACTGAAAAAGCTCTAGCACATGATTTAATCCCTGCTTCCCTCTGCGAAGGGCCTGTCTTTTACTTTGTGTTGAGTCAGTAAACCTATTTCCCTCCATCTCAAGCAAGCATTTGAGTAGTTGTGATCAAACCGCTATATTGTGATTTACTTCATCATGTTTTTATTTTTCCTTGTTCAGTACAAGTTTTATCTTAATGAATATAGCTTTGCAAGTTATCAATGATCATGAATAAACCATTATGATTGAGTATGCAAGTTGTGCCTTATAAACTTTAACATGAGAGCGCTGCTCAATGAGATAAATATAATCTGTTAATTGTTCTCTGACCAAGAACGAAGTTTGCCATCACCAATTATGATTTCTTATGCACCTTTATTTGTGATTACCTTATACTTGTTTCAAGTTGAGTTATATGAGGAAGTTGTTTACTATAATGTCTTGTGTGAATGAATATGATGCTTCTTGTCCGTATTTTATTTATCGACTCTTCACTCCATAAACATGTGGTCCTGTCTATCGAGCTCAGTTTCGCTTGGGGACAAGCGAAGTCTAAGCTTGGGGGGAGTTGATACGTCCAATTTGCATCACTATTTTATATCATAATTTGCTGTTATTCATTGATATATTTCATATTGGGACACAATACTTATGTTATTTCATCTATTTTGCATGTTTCATCATTATTGGAGGATCAAGCACCGGAGCCAGGATTCTGCGGGAAAAAGCACCGTCAGAACGCAATATTTCGGAAGATCAACTGTGGAAGGAAATTATACCAAAAATCCTATTTTTCAAGATGACGAAGGAAGCCAGAAGGAGGAGCCAGGAGGACCCAGGGTGGGCCCACACCCTAGGGCGGCGCGGCCCATGGCCTGGCCGCGCCGCCATGTGGTGTGGGGGGCCCATGGCCCCTTTCGCCTCCTTTTCTTCGCGAAACCCTTCGTCCCGAAGACCTAAGCCACAGAGGGTTCCTCACGAAGAGTTACAGCCGCCTCTGCGGGGCGGAGAACACCAGAGAGAAAAGAGCTCTCCGGCGGGCAGGAATCCGCCGGTGAAATTCCCTCCGGGAGGGGGAAATCGACGCCATCGTCACCGTCATCGAGCTGGACATCATCTCCATCACCATCATCATCATCTCCACCATCATCACCGCCGTCTCCTCCACAGCACCTCATCACCGCCGTAGCAATTTGGGCTTGATCTTGATTGTTTGATAGGGGAAACTCTCCCGGTATCGATCTCTACTTGTTGTTGATGCTATTGAGTGAAACTATTGAACCAAGTTTATGTTCAGATTGTTATTCATCATCATATCACCTCTGATCATGTTCCATATGATGTCTTGTGAGTAGTTCGTTTAGTTCTTGAGGACATGGGTGAAGTCTAAATGTTAGTAGTGAACTATGGATGAGTAATATTCAATGGTATGATATTTAAGTTGTGGTGTTATTCTTCTAGTGGTGTCATGTGAACGTCGACTACATGACACTTCACCATTTATGGGCCTAGGGGAATGCATCTTGTATTCGTTTGCTAATTGCGGGGTTGCCGGAGTGACAGAAACCTAAACCCTCGTTGGTATATCGATGCAGGAGGGATCGCAGGATCTCAGAGTTTAAGGCTGTGGTTAGATTTATTCTTAATTACTTTCTTGTAGTTGCGGATGCTTGCAAGGGGTATAATCACAACTATGTATTAGTCCTAGGAAGGGCGGTACATTAGCATAGGTTCACCCACACAACACTTATCATAACAATGAAGATTATTTAGCCGTATGTAGCGAAAGCACTAGACTAAAATCCCGTGTGTCCTCGAGAACGTTTGGTCATTATAAGTAAACAAACCGGCTTGTCCTTTGTGCTAAAAAGGATTGGGCCACTCGCTGCAATTGTTACTCTCGCACTTTACTTACTCGTACTTTATTCAACTGTTACATCAAAACCCCCTGAATACTTGTCTGTGAGCATTTACAGTGAATCCTTCATCGAAACTGCTTGTCAACACCTTCTGCTCCTCGTTGGGATCGACATTCTTACTTATCGAAAATACTACGATACACCCCCTATACTTGTGGGTCATCAATCCTCACGACGGGGAGAAGAAGTAGGGGCCATAGGGCGGAGAGCACTCGGGACGGTGGTACGCGATTTACCCAGCTTCGGAACACCTGCTCGATGACAGGGCCTACTGCTGCTTGTCTGGAATTATCTGGGCGCTTTCGCGTTGTTTACAATGAGTTGTGGTTGTGCCTTGATACGTCTCCAACGTATCTATAATTTCTTATGTTCCATGCTACTTTTATGATGATACACACATGTTTTATACACACTTTATGTCATTTTTATGCATTTTCCGGAACTAACCTATTGACGAGATGCCGAAGTGCCAGTTCCTGTTTTCTGCTGTTTTTGGTTTCAGAAATCCTAGTAAGGAAATATTCTCGGAATTGGACGAAATCAACGCCCAGCATCTTATAATTCCACGAAGCTTCCAGAACACCGGAGAGGCACCAGAGGGGAGCCCTGTGGGCCCCACACGTGAGGGCGGCGCGGCCCAGGGGGGCGCGCCCCCTGTTGTCTGGCCGCCTCGTCAGCCCTCCGACTCCGCCTCTCCACCTATTTAAGCCTCCTGACCTAAAAACTTCGGACGAATAAGCCACGGTACGAGAAACCTTCCAGAGCCGCTGCCATCACGAAGCCAAGATCTGGGGGACAGAAGTCTCTGTTCCGGCACGCCGCCGGGACGGGGAAGTGCCCCCAGAAGGCATCTCCATCGACACCACCACCATCTTCATCAACGCTGCTGTCTCCCATGAGGAGGGAGTAGTTCTCCATCGAGGCTAAGGGCTGTACCGGTAGCTATGTGGTTAACTCTCTCCCATGTACTTCAATACAATGATCTCATGAGCTGCCTTACATGATTGAGATGCATATGATGAGCTTTGTATCACTATTAATCTATGTGCTACTCTAGTGATGTTATTAAAGTACTCTATTCCTCCTCCATGATGTAATGGTGATAGTGTGTTTATCATGTAGTACTTGGCGTAGTTTATGATTGTAATCTCTTGCAGATTATGGAGTTAACTATTACTATGATAGTATTGATGTGATCTATTGCTCCTTTCATAGTCTGTCGGTGACGGTGTGCATGCTATGTTAGTACTTGGTATAATTGCGTTGGTCTCTAAGGTTATTTAAATATGAACATCGAATGTTGTGGAGCTTGTTAACTCCGGCATTGAGGTGCTCTTGTAGCCCTACACAATTAATGGTGTTCATCATCCAACAAGAGAGTGTAGAGTGGTTTTATTATGTGATCAATGTTGAGAGTGTCCACTAGTGAAAGTATGATCCCTAGGCCTTGTTTCCAAATACTGCAATCATCGCTTATTTACTGTTCTACTGCATCTTTACTTCCTGCAATATTACTACCATCAACTGCACGCCAGCAAGCTATTTTCTGGCGCCATTACTACTGCTCATATTCATTCATATTACTTGTATTTCACTATCTCTTCGCTGAACTAGTGCACCTATACATCTGACAAGTGTATTGGTTGTGTTGGGGACACAAGAGACTTCTTGTATCGTGATTGCAGGGTTGCTTGAGAGGGATATCTTTGACCTCTTCCTCCCTGAGTTCGATAAACCTTGGGTGATTCACTTAAGGGAAAACTTGCTGCTGTTCTACAAACCTCTGCTCTTAGAGGCCCAACACTGTCTACAGGAAAAGAAGCGTGAGTAGACATCAAGCTATTTTCTGGCGCCGTTGCCGGGGAGGAAAGGTAAAAGGCACTCACACTCTGGTCCCAGGTAACTAAGTTATTTTCTGGCGCCGTTGTAAGTGCTCGAAGCTATTTCCTTTAGATCCTGCAATTGCATCTTTTTGTTTCTTGTTTTTATTTTCACTAGTTAGGCATAATGGAAAGCAACATGGAGCTTTTTAATCTATTTCCTGAGTTAAGACATGGATGGTTTGATGCAAAAATTAAAAAACCTATGGAACATATTAGTATGAACGCTTTGAACACCATTGTTGCTAGTGATATGGAAAATTCTAAGCTTGGGGAAGCTGGTTTTGATGAGCATGATACTTTTAGTCCCCCAAGCATTGAGGAGAAAATTTTCTTTGATGATACTTTGCCTCCTATTTATGATGATTATAATGATAGTGGTCTTTTGGTGCCACCTACTATGGAGAGTAAATTTTATTATGATTATACTATGCCTCCTACACTTGATGAGAATAATAATGATAGCTACCTTGTTGAGTTTGCTCCCACTACAATTAATAAGAATGACTATGCTTATGTTGGGAGTAGTAATAATTTTATGCATGAGACTCATGATAAGAATGTTTCATTTGATAGTTCAACTGTTGAGTTTGCTCATGATGCTACTGGATATTATTATGAGGGAGGAAAATATGGTTGTAGAAATTTTCATGTTACTAAAACACCTCTCTATATGCTGAAAATCTTGAAGTTGCGCTTGTCTAGTCTTTCTATGCTTGTTGCAGTATGCTTCATGAATTTTTTTATTTACAAGATTTCTTTTCATAGGAAGTGGGTTAGACTTAAATGTGTTATGAATTTTCTTCTTGATGCTCTCTTTTGCTTCAACTCTTATTTCTTGCGAGTGCATCATTAAAATTGCTGAGCCCATTGATACGCGTTCAACACGCGTCCGTTGGGAACCCCAAGAGGAAGGTGTAATGCGTACAGCGGCAAGTTTCCCTCAGTATGAAACCAAGGTTATCGAACCAGTAGGAGCCAAGAAGCACGTTGAAGGTTGATGGCGGCGGGATGTAGTGCGGCGCAACACCAGAGATTCCGGCGCCAACGTGGAACCTGCACAACACAACCAAAGTACTTTGCCCCAACGAAACAGTGAGGTTGTCAATCTCACCGGCTTGCTGTAACAAAGGATTAACCGTATTGTGTGGAAGATGATTGTTTGCAGAAAACAGTAGAACAAGTATTGCAGTAGATGGGTGTATTTCAAGAAAGAGTATTGGACCGGGGTCCACAGTTCACTAGAGGTGTCTCTCCCATAAGATAAACAGCATGTTGGGTGAACAAATTACAGTTGGGCAATTGACAAATAAAGAGAGCATGACCATGCACATACATATCATGATGAGTATAGTGAGATTTAATTGGGCATTACGACAAAGTACATAGACCGCCATCCAACTGCATCTATGCCTAAAAAGTCCACCTTCAGGTTATCATCCGAACCCCCTCCAGTATTAAGTTGCAAAGCAACAGACAATTGCATTAAGTATGGTGCGTAATGTAATCAACAACTACATCCTTAGACATAGCATCAATGTTTTATCCCTAGTGGCAACAGCACAACACAACCTTAGAACTTTCATCGTCCTGTGTGTCAATGCATGAACCCACTATCGAGCATAAATACTCCCTCTTGGAGTTACAAGCATCTACTTGGCCAGAGCATCTACTAGTAACGGAGAGCATGCAAGATCATAAACAACACATAGATATAACTTTGATAATCAACATAACAAGTATTCTCTATTCATCGGATCCCAACAAACGCAACATATAGAATTACAGATAGATGATCTTGATCATGTTAGGCAGCTCACAAGATCCGACAATGATAGCACAATGGGGAGAAGACAACCATCTAGCTACTGCTATGGACCCATAGTCCAGGGGTAGACTACTCACACATCACTCCGGAGGCGACCATGGCAGCGTAGAGTCCTCCGGGAGATGAATCCCCTCTCCGGCAGGGTGCTGGAGGCGATCTCCTGGATCCCCCAAGATGGGATCGGCGGCGGCGGCGTCTCAGTAAGGTTTTCCGTATCGTGGCTCTCGGTACTGGGGGTTTCGCAACGGAGGCTATTTGTAGGCGGAAGGGCAGGTCAAGAGGCGGCACGAGGGCCCCACACCACAGGGCCGCGCGGCCAAGGGGGGCCGCGCCGCCCTAGGGTGTGGCCCCCTCGTGGCCCCTCTTCGTCTCTCCTTCGGACTTCTGGAAGCTTCGTGGCAAAATAGGACCCTGGGCGTTGATTTCGTCCAATTCCGAGAATATTTCGTTACTAGGATTTCTGAAACCAAAAACAGCAGAAAACAAAGAATCGGCACTTCGGTATCTTGTTAATAGGTTAGTTCCAGAAAATGCACGAATATGACATAAAGTGTGCATAAAACATGTAGATAACATCAATAATGTGGCATGGAACATAAGAAATTATCGATACGTTGGAGACATATCAGCATCCCCAAGCTTAGTTCTGCTCGTCCCGAGCAGGTAAAACGATAACACAGATAATTTCTGGAGTGACATGCCATCATAACCTTGATCATACTATTTGTAAAGCATATGTAGTGAATGCAGCGATCAAAACAATGTATATGACATGAGTAAACAAGTGAATCATATAGCAAAGACTTTTCATGAATAGCACTTCAAGACAAGCATCAATAAGTCTTGCATAAGAGTTAACTCATAAAGCAATAATTCAAAATAAAGGCATTGAAGCAACACAAAGGAAGATTAAGTTTCAGCGGTTGCTTTCAACTTATAACATGTATATCTCATGGATATTGTCAACATAGAGTAATATAATAAGTGCAATAAGCAAGTATGTAGGAATCAATGCACAGTTCACACAAGTGTTTGCTTCTTAAGGTGGAGAGAAATAGGTGAACTGACTCAACAATGAAAGTAAAAGAATGGTCCTCATAGAGGAAAAGCATCGATTGCTATATTTGTGCTAGAGCTTTGATTTTGAAAACATGAAACAATTTTGTCAACGGTAGTAATAAAGCATATGTATCATGTAAATTATATCTTACAAGTTGCAAGCCTCATGCATAGTATACTAATAGTGCCCGCACCTTGTACTAATTAGCTTGGACTACCGGATCATCACAATGCACATGTTTTAACCAAGTGTCACAAAGGGGTACCTCTATGTCGCCTGTACAAAGGTCTAAGGAGAAAGCTCGCATTGGATTTCTCGCTATTGATTATTCTTCAACTTAGACATCCATACCGGGACAACATAGACAACAGATAATGGACTCCTCTTTTATGCATAAGCATGTAACAACAATTAATAATTTTCTCATTTGAGATTGAGGATATATGTCCAAAACTGAAACTTCCACCATGGATCATGGCTTTAGTTAGCGGCCCAATGTTCTTCTCTAACAATATGCATGCTTAACCATAAGGTGGTAGATCGCTCTTACTTCAGACAAGACGAACATGCATAGCAACTCACATGAAATTCAACAAAGAGTAGTTGATGGCGTCCCCAGTAAACATGGTTATCGCGCAACAAGCAACTTAATAAGAGATAAAGTGCATAAGTACATATTCAATACCACAATAGTTTTTAAGCTATTTGTCCCATGAGCTATATATTGCAAAGGTGAATGATGGAATTTTAAAGGTAGCACTCAAGCAATTTACTTTGGAATGGCGAAAAAATACCATGTAGTAGGTAGGTATGGTGGACACAAATGGCATAGTGGTTGGCTCAAGTATTTTGGATGCATGAGAAGTATTCCCTCTCGATACAAGGTTTAGGCAAGCAAGGTTATTTGAAACAAACACAAGGATGAACCGGTGCAGCAAAACTCACATAAAAGACATATTGAAAACATTATAAGACTCTACACCGTCTTCCTTGTTGTTCAAACTCAATACTAGAAATTATCTAGACCTTAGAGAAACCAATTATGCAAACCAAATTTTAGCATGCTCTATGTATTTCTTCATTAATAGGTGCAAAGCATATGATGCAAGAGCTTAAACATAAGCACAACAATTGCCAAGTATCACATTACCCAAGACATTAATAGCAATTACTACATGTATCATTTTCCAATTCCAACCATATAACAATTTAACGAAGAAGAAACTTCGCCATGAATACTATGAGTAGAAACTAAGGACATACTTGTCCATATGCTACAGCGGAGCGTGTCTCTCTCCCATACAATGTGAATGCTAGGATCCATTTTATTCAAACAAAACAAAAACAAAAACAAACCGACGCTCCAAGCAAAGCACATAAGATGTGATGGAATAAAAATATAGTTTCAGGGGAGGAACCTGATAATGTTGTCGATGAAGAAGGGGATGCCTTGGGCATCCCCAAGCTTAGACGCTTGAGTCTTCTTGATATATGCAGGGGTGAACCACCGGGGCATCCCCAAGCTTAGAGCTTTCACTCTCCTTGATCATGTTGCATCATACTCCTCTCTTGATCCTTGAAAACTTCCTCCACACCAAACTCGAAACAACTCATTAGAGGGTTAGTGCACAATAAAAATTAACATATTCAGAGGTGACACAATCATTCTTAACACTTCTGGACATTGCATAAAGCTACTGGACATTAGTGGATCAAAGAAATTCATCCAACATAGCAAAAGAGGCAATGCGAAATAAAAGGCAGAATCTGTCAAAACAGAACAGTTCGTATTGACGAATTTTAAAATGGCACCAGACTTGCTCAAATGAAAATGCCCAAATTGAATGAAAGTTGCGTACATATCTGAGGATCATGCACGTAAATTGGCTTAATTTTCTGAGCTACCTACAGGGAGGTAGACCCAGATTCGTGACAGCAAAGAAATCTGTTTCTGCGCAGTAATCCAAATCTAGTATGAACTTTTCTATCAACGACTTTACTTGGCACAATAAAACACTAAACTAAGATAAGGAGAGGTTGCTACAGTAGTAAACAACTTCCAAGACACAAAATAAAAACAAAATACTGTAGGTAAAAACATGGGTTGTCTCCCATAAGCGCTTTTCTTTAACGCCTTTCAGCTAGGCGCAGAAAGTGTGTATCAAGTATTATCGAAGGGTGGTGCATTCTCAGCGGGGTGCGGAGTTTTCTCAACCAGGCATAGTATATTAGATACATAAGTTTTAGCATCTCCCTTTTCATTAGTCTTAGGCGTGCTACTCTCATCAAACAAATTTTCAGGAACAAGCCAAGCACAGTTATTTTCTAGTGCATCATTCATAGCTAGGAGTTTACATGGTATTGGTGCTTTGATCTCCCCACCATCATCAATATTATTAGTGTATCTTATTCTATCCATGTCCATCTTTTCAAGGAGACTAACAAAATTAGTATGAGAACCAAGCATATTAAATTTAGCAAAGACCTTTCTAGCTTCTCTTGCTAGACCACCAAATTCTCTAAGAAGGGTTTCTAAAACAAAATCTTTCTTTTCCCCTTCTTCCATATCACCAAGTGTGAGAAACATGTGTTGGATTATAGGATTAAGATTAACAAATTTAGTTTCCAACAGGCGAACTAAATGCGCAGCAGCAACTTCATAAGTAGGCGCAAGGTCTACCAAGTGTCTATCTTCGAAATTTTCAATGGTACTAACATGATTGAAGAATTCTTCTATATTATTTCTCCCAACTATAGACCCACGTCCTACCGGTATGTCTTTTGTGGTAAAATTAAAAGGAAACATGATGAATCAAGTAAAGTAAATGCAAGTAACTAATTTTTTTGTATTTTGATTTAGTGCAGCAAACAAAGTAGTAAATAAAACTAAGCAAGACAAAAACAAAGTAAAGAGATTGAGAAGTGGAGACTCCCCTTGCAGTGTGTCTTGATCTCCCCGGCAACGGCGCCAGAAAAAGCTGCTTGATACGCGTTCAACACGCGTCCGTTGGGAACCCCAAGAGGAAGGTGTGATGCGTACAATGGCAAGTTCCCTCAGTATGAAACCAAGGTTATCGAACCAGTAGGAGCCAAGAAGCACGTTGAAGGTTGATGGCGGTGGGATGTAGTGCGGCGCAACACCAGAGATTCCGGCGCCAACGTGGAACCTGCACAACACAACCAAAGTACTTTGCCCCAACGAAACAGTGAGGTTGTCAATCTCACCGGCTTGCTGTAACAAAGGATTAACCGTATTGTGTGGAAGATGATTGTTTGCAGAAAACAGCAGAACAAGTATTGCAGTAGATTGTATTTCAGTAAAGTGAATTGGACCGGGGTCCACAGTTCACTAGAGGTGTCTCTCCCATAAGATAAACAGCATGTTGGGTGAACAAATTACAGTTGGGCAATTGACAAATAAAGAGAGCATGACCATGCACATACATATCATGATGAGTATAGTGAGATTTAATTGGGCATTACGACAAAGTACATAGACCGCCATCCAACTGCATCTATGCCTAAAAAGTCCACCTTCAGGTTATCATCCCAAACCCCTACAGAATTAAGTTGCAAAGCAACAGACAATTGCATAAAGTATGGTGCGTAATGTAATAAACAACTACATCCATAGACATAGCATCAATGGTTTATCACAAGTTGCAACACCACAACACAACCTTAGAACTTTCTCACATCGTCCTGTGTGTCAATGCAGGCATGAACCCACTATCGAGCATAAATACTCCCTCTTGGAGTTACAAGCACCTACTTGGCCAGAGCATCTACTAGTAACGGAGAGCATGCAAGATCATAAACAACACATAGATATAACTTTGAAAATCAACATAACAAGTATTCTCTATTCATCGGATCCCAACAAACGCAACATATAGAATTACAGATAGATGATCTTGATCATGTTAGGCAGCTCACAAGATCCGACAATGATAGCACAATGGGGAGAAGACAACCATCTAGCTACTGCTATGGACCCATAGTCCAGGGGTAGACTACTCACACATCACTCCGGAGGCGACCATGGCGGCGTAGAGTCCTCCGGGAGATGAATCCCCTCTCCGGCAGGGTGCCGAAGGCGATCTCCTGGATCCCCCGAGATGGGATCGGCGGCGGCGGCGTCTCAGTAAGGTTTTCCGTATCGTGGCTCTCGGTACTGGGGGTTTCGCAACGGAGGCTATTTGTAGGCGGAAGGGCAGGTCAAGAGGCGGCACGAGGGCCCCACACCACAGGGCCGCGCGGCCAAGGGGGGGCCGCGCCGCCCTAGGGTGTGGCCCCCTCGTGGCCCCTCTTCGTCTCTCCTTCGGACTTCTGGAAGCTTCGTGGCAAAATAGGACCATGGGCGTTGATTTCGTCCAATTCCGAGAATATTTCGTTACTAGGATTTCTGAAACCAAAAATAGCAGAACAAAGAATCGGCACTTCGGCATCTTGTTAATAGGTTAGTTCCAGAAAATGCACGAATATGACATAAAGTGTGCATAAAACATGTAGATAACATCAATAATGTGGCATGGAACATAAGAAATTATCGATACGTTGGAGACGTATCACCCATCTTAATGGCTATAAAGAAAGCACTTCTTGGGAGATAACCCATGTGTTTATTTTACTTCTGCACTTTTATTTTATATTTGAGTCTTGGAAGTTGTTACTACTGTAGGAACCTCTCCTTATCTTACTTTATTGCATTGTTGTGCCAAGTAAAGTCTTTGATGGTAAGGTTGATACTAGATTTGGATTACTGCGCAGAAATAGATTTCTGTCTGTCACGAATTTGGGCAGGGTTCTCTGTAGGTAACTCAGAAAAATCTGCCATTTTACGTGCGTGATCCTCAGATATGTGCGCAAATTTCATTCAGTTTGAGCATTTTCATCTGAGAAAGTCTGGTGCCTCTAAAAAATTCGTCTTTACGAACTGTTCTGTTTTGACAGATTCTGCCTTTTATTTCGCATTGCCGGTTTTGCTGAGTTGAATGGATTTCTTTGTTCCATTGACTTCCAGTAGCTTTGTGCAATGTCCAGAAGTGTTAAGAATGATTGTGTCACCTTTGAACATGTGAATTTTTGATTATGCACTAACCCTCTAATGAGTTTGTTTTGAGTTTGGTGTGGAGGAAGTTTTCAAGGGTCAAGAGAGGAGGATGATATATGATTAAGAAGAGTGAAAAGTCTAAGCTTGGGGATGCCCCCGTGGTTCATCCCTGCATATTTCAAGAAGACTCAAGCGTCTAAGCTTGGGGATGCCCAAGGCATCCCCTTCTTCATCAACAATTTGTCAGGTCACTTCTCTTGAAACTATATTTTTATTCGGTCACATCTTATGTACTTTACTTGGAGCGTCTGTTTGTTTTTATTTTTGTTTTGTTTGAATAAATGCATGCTTGTGTGGGAGAGACACACGCTCCGCTGGTTCATATGAACACATGTGTTCTTAGCTTTTAATATTCATGGTGAAGGTTGAAACTGCTTCGTTAATTGTTATATGGTTGGAAACAGAAAATGCTACATGTGGTAATTGGTATAATGTCTTGAATAATTTGATACTTGGCAATTGTTGTGCTCATGTTTAAGCTCTTGCATCATATACTTTGCACCTATTAGTGAAGAAATACATAGAGCTTGCTAAAATTTGGTTTGCATGATTGGTCTCTCTAAGGTCTAGATATTTCCTGGTAAGGGTTTGAGCAACAAGGAAGACAGTGTAGAGTCTTATAATGCTTGCAATATGTTCTTATGTGAGTTTTGCTGTACCGGTTCATACTTGTGTTTGTTTCAAACAACCTTGCTAGCCTAAGCCTTGTATTGAGAGGGATTACTTCTCATGCATCCAAAATCCTTGAGCCAAAAACTATGCCATTTGTGTCCACCATACCTACCTATTATGTGGTATTTCTCTGCCATTCCAAATTAAATTGCTTAAGTGCTACCTTTAAAATTCTATTCTTTGTCTTTGCAATATATAGCTCATGGGAAAAATAGCTTAAAAACTATTGTGGTATTGAATATGTACTTATGTATCTTATTTCTTATTAAGTTGCTTGTTGAGCGATAACCATGTTTCTGGGGACGCCATCAACTATCCTTTGTTGAATATCATGTGAGTTGCTATGCATGTTCGTCTTGTCTGAAGTAAGGATGATTTATCATGAGTTGAATGGTTTGAGCATGCATATTGTTAGAGAAGAACATTGGGCCGCTAACTAAAGCCATGAACCGTGGAAGTTTCAGTTTTGGACAACAATCCTCAATCTCTTATGAGAATATTATTTGTTGTTGAATGCTTATGCATTAAAGAGGAGTCCATTATCTGTTGTCTATGTTGTCCCGGTATAGATGTCTAAGTTGAGAATAATCAAAAGCGAGAAATCCAATGCGAGCTTTCTCCTTAGACCTTTGTACAGGCGGCATAGAGGTACCCCTTTGTGATACTTGGTTAAAACATATATTATGCGATGATAATCCATGTAAATCCAAGCTAATTAGGACAAGGTGCGGGCACTATTGGTAATCTATGCATGAGGCTTGCAACTTGTAGGATATCTTATACATAATACATATGCTTTATTACTACCGTTGACAAAATTGTTTCTATGTTTTCAAAATAAAAGCTCTAGCACAAATATAGCAATCCATGCTTCCCTCTTCGAAGGGCCTTTCTTTTACTTTTATGTTGAGTCAGTTTACCTATTCTTCCATCTTAGAAGCAAACACTTGTGTTAACTGTGCATTGATTCCTACATACTTGCATATTTTCATTCATCATATTACTTTGCATTGACAACTATCCATGAGATATGCATGTTACAAGTTGAAAGCAACCGCTGAAACTTATATCTTCCTTTGTGTTGCTTCAATGCCTTTACTTTGAATTTATTGCTTTATGAGTTAACTCTTATGCAAGACTTATTGATGCTTGTCTTGAAAGTACTATTCATGAAAAGTCTTTGCTATATGATTCAGTTGTTTAATCATTGTCTTTACCATTGCCTTGAATCGATGCATTCATCTCATATGCTTTACAATAGTATGATCAAGATTATGTTGGTAGCATGTCACTTAAGAAATTATCTTTGTTATCGTTTACCTACTCGAGGACGAGCAGGAACTAAGCTTGGGGATGCTAATACGTCTCCAACGTATCTATAATTTCTTATGTTCCATGCTACTTTTATGATGATACACACATGTTTTATACACACTTTATGTCATTTTTATGCATTTTCCGGAACTAACCTATTGACGAGATGCCGAAGTGCCAGTTCCTGTTTTCCGCTGTTTTTGGTTTCAGAAATCCTAGTAAGGAAATATTCTCGGAATTGGATGAAATCAATGCCCAGCATCTTATAATTCCACAAAGCTTCCAGAACACTGGAGTGGCACCAGAGGGGAGCCCTGTGGGCCCCACACGTGTGGGCGGCGCGGCCCAGGGGGCGCCCCCTGTTGTCTGGCCGCCTCGTCAGCCCTCCGACTCCGCCTCTCCGCCTATTTAAGCCTCCTGACCTAAAAACTTCGGACGAATAAGCCACGGTACGAGAAACCTTCCAGAGCCGCCGCCATCGCGAAGCCAAGATCTGGGGGACAGAAGTCTCTGTTCCGGCATGCCGCCGGGACGGGGTTGTGCCCCCGGAAGGCATCTCCATCGACACCACCACCATCTTCATCAACGCTGCTGTCTCCCATGAGGAGGGAGTAATTCTCCATCGAGGCTAAGGGTTGTACCGGTAGCTATGTGGTTAATCTCTCTCCCATGTACTTCAATACAATGATCTCATGAGCTGCCTTACATGATTGAGATTCATATGATGAGCTTTGTGTCACTATTAATCTATGTGCTACTCTAGTGATGTTATTAAAGTACTCTATTCCTCCTCCATGATGTAATGGTGACAGTGTGTGCATCATGTAGTACTTGGCCTAGTTTATGATTGTAATCTCTTGTAGATTATGGAGTTAACTATTACTATGATAGTATTGATGTGATCTATTGTAATAACCCAGAACATAGGAACAATGAAGGGTAGATTTAGAAATGGGATGTGCATTTCATCGCAAAACGGGGGAAATTTTCGCGCCTTATTGCAACTAAACCTAAGAGGGATCGAGGTTCTCTCTCATTTTGCAATTAGGGTTAGGCAATGTGAGTTAGGGAAATTTCGACATGATCTCTTTTGTATCTTGTTGATTTGGGGAATTGATTTCATTTAACAAGTAAAATGCATTTGGAATATCAAACATTAAGTATAAATGAATATGGATATTGAAATCACAATTCAAAAACAAATTATGAATTCAAATAACTTTGAATTTCAAAGTGAATAATAAATACAACATTTATTCCAGAATATAAACATTACACAAATCAAAAGCTCATAAGTAAAATTTGAGCTTTATTGATATCACAACACAGATTACATTGTCTTTACAATATTGTTGATACAAGAATTGATGAATAATAAACAGAAATGAAAATGAAGATTACAATATTGTTCCTAAACTAAAACCTAGACTAAAGGACTTGGAGAATATCTTCTGGTCATGTTCATCTTCAAAAACCTGCAAAATAAAACACCAACACTAGCCAGAATGTTAGTGTTAGCCAAAGAATTCAGTTTGGACAGAACCAAGTGTCATGCACACTTGTGCTTGGCCAAAACCAAGGACAGCACAAGATAAGGGCAACAGCAGACCAAACCTGAGCACCACCAGGGGCTCAAGTTTCAGCATATGAGAGCACACAGCTCATGTGTGCTGGGCAAGCCACAGCAAGGCCATGCATCAGCTTAGTCACTAAAGCAAGCCAGGCTTGTGTGTCAATGCAAGAACAGAAGCAGAGTTCATATAAAAGGGATACAAACCCTAGAAACAGTAACCAGTCGACCAGATAAGGATTCACAAGGTAAGGTGAAGGTAGCACAACATAGTTCATCCAGTTCTTGCTCAAGAACAGAACCAACACACACAACCACTCAACCACCAGAAATCATGGTGACCTGAGAAGATCATCCAAGACCTGGAGGTGAAGGGCTGTGACACAAACCCAAGTCTGCATCAACAAAACATTTCTTTCTAGGAGCTGGAACAAGGTATACCAAATACCTGGACAGATCCAATGGATCTGATCCATCACATATACATGAAATAAGCATGGGATGAGCAGATGCTCATATGGGTAGATCATCACTTGGTTTCACCAAGGATCACTGTCAGTCTAGAAGCTACTAAGATAGAAACCATCCAGATACAGATCTTGTGCACAGAAGCTAGAAATCATGCACAGATGCACACACTAGCAAGATCTCATGCACAGATAGCACCAGTAGATGAATTGCAAGGTTTAGCAGCTAACCAAGACTACACAGAAAATCCTAAGCATGCAACCATCAGTAAACCCCAGATTTCTTCACAGGCAAGTATATTGGCATTCATATTTATTATGATCCCCAAATATGCAAGCAAAGATGAGTAGCCAACAAGATCCAACCAACCATGTGAGCAACCAGTCAGTAGCAAGGCTACTGAGGTCACAGCACACTTAGAACCATCCCAAGGCCAAGCCAAATACAAAGCATCACTATCCAGAAATGGATTCAGACTCTAATTGCTTGTAAAAGAATCATGAATAGCAAATTCAGACACAAGCAAGTAATTCAATCATCACTGCATAAGCAGTTCATCATAATTGAAGTAATACAAGCATGAATTTATCACAGATCCATGCTAAGCATTGACAGTAGCATACTGTTAAGCAACACAGTTTAATCCATAGCCACTAGAGCAAGTCTAGATAGCTAAGATGGGCAACAGCACAAGTAAGCAACATCAGTGATGCTTGAGCATCAGCATCACAAGATAATTGAATCATTTAGTCACAGTATTAACCAGTAAGCTATCACTGATAATTGAATTGATCAAATGGATCCATTATAGCAAGCCAAGTTACACAGAGAGGTTAGCCAACAAGCAAGGAATGATCCAATGGATCATTGGCTTGCATAGGAAGCACATAAGCATTTCCCAAGCACCACTGGCACTCACAAGTGTCCGATGAACCACAGCACACCTAGACAAGCAAGTGTAACATGCCAGTAAGCACAAGCAAGCCCATAAGCAAGTACTGCATGGCATAGCAAGCTCATAAGCAAGCACAACAGAGCATAGCAAGATTCAAGCAGGCTAGGAGCAACAGATAAGCAAACAGAGCATGTACAGCAAGCAAGGCAACACTGGCCAGTACCAGAAACTGGTGATTGGGCCATGAGCTTGCAGCAAAGGGAAGCATAGGAGGATTAAGTAACCATAGCAGAGTTCTGTGTGATCACAGGATCACCAGAAAGCAACAGAGCATAAGGAAGAAGAAGCACAGTAGCTTGGAGGCGCACAGGTAAGAGAAGGAGAAGGAGCAGGGCAACTTACACGCGCCTGGTGGCAGAGGCTTGATACGTCTCCGACGTATCGATAATTTCTTATGTTCCATGCCACATTATTGATGTTATCTACATGTTTTATGCACACTTTATGTCATATTCGTGCATTTTCTGGAACTAACCTATTAACAAGATGCCGAAGTGCCGATTCTTTGTTTTCTGCTGTTTTTGGTTTCAGAAATCCTAGTAAGGAAATATTCTCGGAATTGGACGAAATCAAAGCCCAGGGGCCTATTTTCTCACGAAGCTTCCAGAAGTCCGAAGGAGAGACGAAGAGGGGCCACGGAGGGGCCACACTATAGGGCGGCGCGGCCCCCCCTGGCCGCGCCGGCCTGTAGTGTGGGGCCCCCGTGCCGCCTCTTGACCTGCCCTTCCGCCTATAAAAAGTCTCCGTGACGAAACCCCCAGTACCGAGAACCACGATACGGAAAACCTTCCAGAGACGCCGCCGCCACCGATCCCATCTCGGGGGATCCAGGAGATCGCCTCCGGCACCCTGCCGGAGAGGGGAATCATCTCCCGGAGGACTCTACGCCGCCATGGTCGCCTCCGGTGTGATGTGTGAGTAGTCTACCCCTGGACTATGGGTCCATAGCAGTAGCTAGATGGTTGTCTTCTCCCCATTGTGCTATCATTGTCGGATCTTGTGAGCTGCCTAACATGATCAAGATCATCTATCTGTAATTCTATATGTTGCGTTTGTTGGGATCCGATGAATAGAGAATACTTGTTATGTTGATTATCAAAGTTATACTTATGTGTTGTTTATGATCTTGCATGCTTTCCGTTACTAGTAGATGCTCTGGCCAAGTAGATGCTTGTAACTCCAAGAGGGAGTACTTATGCTCGATAGTGGGTTCATGCCTGCATTGACACCAGGGACAAAGGATGTGTAAAAGTTCTAAGGTTGTGTTGTGCTGTTGCCACTAGGGATAAAACATTAGTGCTATGTTCAAGGATGTAGTCACTAGTTACATTACGCACCATACTTAATGCAATTGTCTGTTGTTTGCAACTTAATACTGGAGGGGGTTCGGATGATAACCTGAAGGTGGACTTTTTAGGCATAGATGCAGTTGGATGACGGTCTATGTACTTTGTCGTAATGCCCAATTAAATCTCACTATACTCATCATGATATGTATGTGCATTGTCATGCTCTCTTTATTTGTCAATTGCCCAACTGTAATTTGTTCACCCAACATGCTGTTCGTCTTATGGGAGAGACACCTCTAGTGAACTGTGGACCCCGGTCCAATTCTCTTTACTGAAATACAATCTACTGCAATACTTGTTCTACTGTTTTCTGCAAACAATCATCTTCCACACAATACGGTTAATCCTTTGTTACAGCAAGCCGGTGAGATTGACAACCTCACTGTTTCGTTGGGGCAAAGTACTTTGGTTGTGTTGTGCAGGTTCCACGTTGGCGCCGGAATCCCTGGTGTTGTGCCGCACTACATCTCGCCGCCATCAACCTTCAACGTGCTTCTTGGCTCCTCCTGGTTCGATAAACCTTGGTTTCTTTCTGAGGGAAAACTTGCTGCTGTGCGCATCATACCTTCCTCTTGGGGTTGCCCAACGAACGTGTGAAATACACGCCATCAAGCTCATTTTCTGGCGCCGTTGCCGGGGAGATCAAGACACGCTGCAAGGGGAGTCTCCACTTCTCAATCTCTTTACTTTGTTTTTGTCTTGCTTAGTTTTATTTACTACTTTGTTTGCTGCACTAAATCAAAATACAAAAAATTAGTTGCTAGTTTTACTTTATTTGCTATCTTGTTTGCTATATCTAAAACACAAAAAAATTAGTTTACTTGCATTTACTTTATCTAGTTTGTTTTATTTACTGTTGCTAAAATGGCCAACGCCGAAAATACTAAGTTGTGTGACTTCACAACCACAAATAATAATGATTTCTTATGCACACCTATTGCTCCACCTGCTACTACAGCAGAATTCTTTGAAATTAAACCTGCTTTACTGAATCTTGTTATGCGAGAGCAATTTTCTGGTGTTAGTTCTGATGATGCTGCTGCCCATCTTAATAATTTTGTTGAATTATGTGAAATGCAAAAGTATAAGGATGTAGATGGTGACATTATAAAATTAAAATTGTTCCCTTTCTCATTAAGAGGAAGAGCTAAAGATTGGTTGCTATCTCTGCCTAAGAATAGTATTGATTCATGGACTAAATGCAAGGATGCTTTTATTGGTAGATATTATCCCCCTGCTAAAATTATATCTTTGAGGAGTAGCATAATGAATTTTAAACAATTAGATACTGAACATGTTGCTCAAGCTTGGGAAAGAATGAAATCTCTGGTTAAAAATTGCCCAACCCATGGACTGACTACTTGGATGATCATCCAAACCTTCTATGCAGGACTAAATTTTTCTTCACGGAATTTATTGGATTCAGCTGCTGGAGGTACCTTTATGTCCATCACTCTTGGTGAAGCAACAAAGCTTCTTGATAATATGATGATCAACTACTCTGAATGGCACACGGAAAGAGCTCCACAAGGTAAGAAGGTAAATTCTGTCAAAGAAACCTCTTCCTTGAGTGATAAGATTGATGTTATTATGTCTATGCTTGTGAATGATAGGACTAATATTGATCCTAATAATGTTCCGTTAGCTTCATTGGTTGCACAAGAAGAACATGTTGATGTAAACTTCATTAAAAATAATAATTTCAACAACAATGCTTACCGGAACAATTCTAGTAACAACTATAGGCCATATCCTTATAATAATGGCAACGGCTATGGTAATTCTTATGGGAATTCTTACAACAATAATAGGAGTTCACCCCCTGGACTTGAAGCCATGCTTAAAGAATTTATTAGTACACAAACTGCTTTTAACAAATCTGTTGAAGAAAAGCTTGGGAAAATTGATATACTTGCTTCTAAAGTCGATAGCCTTGCTGCTGATGTTGATCTTTTGAAATCAAAAGTTTTGCCTAATGAGAATCATCATAATAAAATTACTACTACAGCAAATGCCATTCAAGTTAGAATTAATGAGAATATAAGATTAATGGCTGAACTGCGTGCTAGGTGGGATAGAGAAGAAAATGAAAAACTAGCTAAAGAAAAGAATATAGCTAAAGTTTGGACTATTACCACCACTAGTAATGCTAATGCTACACATGTTGCTGCACCTCCTACTCATACTAATAAAAAAATTGGTATTAGCAATGTTTCCACTTCTAATGCAAAACGCGAAAAACTGCCTGAAACTGCTAAAACTGCTGAAACTGCCTGTGATAAAGCTGCCAAAATTTTTTCCAACATTGGGGATGATGATCCCATTGCTTTAGATTATAATGGTTTGAATTTTGATGATTGCCACATCTCTGAAGTTATAAAGTTCTTGCAAAAACTTGCTAAAAGTCCTAATGCTAGTGCTATAAATTTGGCTTTTACACATCATATTACAAATGCTCTTATAAAAGCTAGAGAAGAGAAACTAGAGCGCGAAGCCTCTATTCCTAAAAAGCTAGAGGATGGTTGGGAGCCCATCATTAAGATGAAGATTAAAGATTTTGATTGTAATGCTTTATGTGATCTTGGTGCAAGTATTTCTGTTATGCCTAAGAAAATTTATAATATGCTTGACTTGCCACCGCTGAAAAATTGTTATTTGGATGTTAATCTTGCTGATCATTCTACAAAGAAACATTTGGGGAAAGTTGATAATGTTCGCATTACCGTTAACAATAACCTTGTTCCCGTTGATTTTGTTGTCTTGGATATTGAATGCAATGCATCTTGTCCCATTATATTGGGAAGACCTTTTCTTCGAACTGTTGGTGCTATTATTGATATGAAGGAAGGTAATATAAAATATCAATTTCCTCTCAAGAAAGGTATGGAACACTTCCCTAGAAAGAGAATGAAGGTACCTTTTGATTCTATTATGAGAACAAATTATGATGTTGACACTTCGTCTCTTGATAATACTTGATACACACTTTCTGCGCCTAGCTGAAAGGCGTTAAAGAAAAGCGCTTATGGGAGACAACCCATGCTTTTACCTACAGTACTTTGTTTTTATTTTGTGTCTTGGAAGTTGTTTACTACTGTAGCAACCTCTCCTTATCTTAGTTTTGTGTTTTGTTGTGCCAAGTTAAGCCGTTGATAGAAAAGTAAGTACTAGATTTGGATTACTGCACAGTTCCAGATTTCTTTGCTGTCACGAATCTGGGTCCACCTCCCTGTAGGAAGCTCAGAAAATTAAGCCAATTTACGTGCATGATCCTCAGATATGTACGCAACTTTCATTAAATTTGAGCATTTTCATTTGAGCAAGTCTGGTGCCATTTTAAAATTCGTCAATACGAACTGTTCTGTTTTGACAGATTCTGCCTTTTATTTTGCATTGCCTCTTTCGCTATGTTGGATGAATTTCTTTGATCCACTAATGTCCAGTAGCATTATGCAATGTCCAGAAGTGTTAAGAATGATTGTGTCACCTCTGAATATGTCAATTTATAATGTGCACTAAC
This sequence comes from Lolium perenne, assembly GCF_019359855.2. Classification (NCBI taxonomy): domain Eukaryota; kingdom Viridiplantae; phylum Streptophyta; class Magnoliopsida; order Poales; family Poaceae; genus Lolium; species Lolium perenne. Next base: position 99,277,401 of record NC_067247.2, read on the forward strand.
CCTCTAATGAGTTGTTTCGAGTTTGGTGTGGAGGAAGTTTTCAAGGATCAAGAGAGGAGTATGATGCAACATGATCAAGGAGAGTGAAAGCTCTAAGCTTGGGGATGCCCCGGTGGTTCACCCCTGCATATATCAAGAAGACTCAAGCGTCTAAGCTTGGGGATGCCCAAGGCATCCCCTTCTTCATCGACAACATTATCAGGTTCCTCCCCTGAAACTATATTTTTATTCCATCACATCTTATGTGCTTTTTCTTGGAGCGTCGGTTTTTTTTGTTTTTGTTTTGTTTGAATAAAATGGATCCTAGCATTCACTTTATGGGAGAGAGACACGCTCCGCTGTAGCATATGGACAAGTATGTCCTTGGTTTCTACTCATAGTATTCATGGCGAAGTTTCTCCTTCGTTAAATTGTTATATGGTTGGAATTGGAAAATGATACATGTAGTAATTGCTATAAATGTCTTGGGTAATGTGATACTTGGCAATTGTTGTGCTCATGATTAAGCTCTTGCATCATATGCTTTGCACCCATTAATGAAGAAATACATAGAGCATGCTAAAATTTGGTTTGCATATTTGGTTTCTCTAAGGTCTAGATAATTTCTAGTTTTGAGTTTGAACAACAAGGAAGACGGTGTAGAGTCTTATAATGTTTTCAATATGTCTTTTATGTGAGTTTTGCTGCACCGGTTCATCCTTGTGTTTGTTTCAAATAAGCCTTGCTAGCCTAAACCTTGTATCGAGAGGGAATACTTCTCATGCATCCAAAATACTTGAGCCAACCACTATGCCATTTGTGTCCACCATACCTACCTATACTACATGGTATTTTCCGCCATTCCAAAGTAAATTTCTTGAGTGCTACCTTTAAAATTCCATCATTCACCTTTGCAATATATAGCTCATGGGACAAATAGCTTAAAAACTATTGTGGTATTGAATATGTAATTATGCACTTTATCTCTTATTAAGTTGCTTGTTGTGCGATAACCATGTTCACTGGGGACGCCATCAACTTTTCATTGTTGAATTTCATGTGAGTTGCTATGCATGTTCGTCTTGTCTGAAGCAAAAGAGATCTACCACCATATGGTTAAGCATGCATATGTTAGAGAAGAACATTGGGCCGCTAACTAAAGCCATGTTCCATGGTGGAAGTTTCAGTTTTGGACAACAATCCTCAAATCTCAAATGAGAAAATTATTAATTGTTGTTATATGCTTATGCATAAAAGAGGAGTCCATTATCTGTTGTCTATGTTGTCCCGGTATGGATGTCTAAGTTGAAGAATAATCAATAGCGAGAAATCCAATGCGAGCTTTCTCCTTAGACCTTTGTACAGGCGGCATAGAGGTACCCCTTTGTGACACTTGGTAAAAACAATGCATTGTGATGACCCGGTAGTCCAAGCTAATTAGGACAAGGTGCGGGCACTATTAGTACGCTATGCATGAGGCTTGCAACTTATAAGATATAATTTACATGATGCATATGCTTTATTACTACCGTTGACAAAATTGTTTCATGTTTTCAAAATCAAAGCTCTAGCACAAATATAGCAATCGATGCTTTTCCTCTATGGAGGACCATTCTTTTACTTTCAATGTTGAGTCAGTTCACCTATTTCTCTCCACCTCAAGAAGCAAACACTTGTGTGAACTGTGCATTGATTCCTACATACTTGCTTATTGCACTTATTATATTACTCTATGTTGACAATATCCATGAGATATACATGTTACAAGTTGAAAGCAACCGCTGAAACTTAATCTTCTTTTGTGTTGCTTCAATGTCTTTACTTTGAATTATTGCTTTATGAGTTAACTCTTATGCAAGACTTATTGATGCTTGTCTTGAAGTGCTATTCATGAAAAGTCTTTGCTATATGATTCACTTGTTTACTCATGTCATATACATTGTTTCGATCGCTGCATTCACTACATATGCTTTACAAATAGTATGATCAAGATTATGATGGCATGTCACTCCAGAAATTATCGGTGTTATCGTTTTACCTGCTCGGGACGAGCAGAACTAAGCTTGGGGATGCTGATACGTCTCCGACGTATCGATAATTTCTTATGTTCCATGCCACATTATTGATGTTATCTACATGTTTTATGCACACTTTATGTCATATTCGTGCATTTTCTGGAACTAACCTATTAACAAGATGCCGAAGTGCCAGTTGTTGTTTTCTGCTGTTTTTGGTTTCAGAAATCCTAGTAAGGAAATATTCTCGGAATTGGACGAAATCAAAGCCCAGGGGCCTATTTTCTCACGAAGCTTCCAGAAGTCCGAAGGAGAGACGAAGAGGGGCCACGGAGGGGCCACACTATAGGGCGGCGCGGCCCCCCCCTTGGCCGCGCCGGCCTGTAGTGTGGGGCCCCCGTGCCGCCTCTTGACCTGCCCTTCCGCCTATAAAAAGTCTCCGTGACGAAAACCCCGATCTGAGAACCACGATACGGAAAACCTTCCAGAGACGCCGCCGCCGCCGATCCCATCTCGGGGGATCCAGGAGATCACCTCCGGCACCCTGCCGGAGAGGGGAATCATCTCCCGGAGGACTCTACGCCGCCATGGTCGCCTCCGGTGTGATGTGTGAGTAGTCTACCCCTGGACTATGGGTCCATAGCAGTAGCTAGATGGTTGTCTTCTCCCCATTGTGCTATCATTGTCGGATCTTGTGAGCTGCCTAACATGATCAAGATCATCTATCTGTAATTCTATATGTTGCGTTTGTTGGGATCCGATGAATAGAGAATACTTGTTATGTTGATTATCAAAGTTATACTTATGTGTTGTTTATGATCTTGCATGCTTTCCGTTACTAGTAGATGCTCTGGCCAAGTAGATGCTTGTAACTCCAAGAGGGAGTACTTATGCTCGATAGTGGGTTCATGCCTGCATTGACACTGGACGGTGATGAAAGTTCTAAGGTTGTGTTGTGCTGTTGCCACTAGGGATAAAACATTAGTGCTATGTTCAAGGATGTAGTCACTAGTTACATTACGCACCATACTTAATGCAATTGTCTGTTGTTTGCAACTTAATACTGGAGGGGGTTCGGATGATAACCTGAAGGTGGACTTTTTAGGCATAGATGCAGTTGGATGACGGTCTATGTACTTTGTCGTAATGCCCAATTAAATCTCACTATACTCATCATGATATGTATGTGCATTGTCATGCTCTCTTTATTTGTCAATTGCCCAACTGTAATTTGTTCACCCAACATGCTGTTCGTCTTATGGGAGAGACACCTCTAGTGAACTGTGGACCCCGGTCCAATTCTCTTTACTGAAATACAATCTACTGCAATACTTGTTCTACTGTTTTCTGCAAACAATCATCTTCCACACAATATGGTTAATCCTTTGTTACAGCAAGCCGGTGAGATTGACAACCTCACTGTTTCGTTGGGGCAAAGTACTTTGGTTGTGTTGTGCAGGTTCCACGTTGGCGCCGGAATCCCTGGTGTTGCGCTGCACTACATCTCGCCGCCATCAACCTTCAACGTGCTTCTTGGCTCCTCCTGGTTCGATAAACCTTGGTTTCTTTCTGAGGGAAAACTTGCTGCTGTGCGCATCATACCTTCCTCTTGGGGTTGCCCAACGAACGTGTGAAATACACGCCATCAAGGCTATGGCATGGCGAGGCAGTGCTCGCGCGGCCATAGCAGCTGCAAAGCCAGGGAAGGCGCCGGCGTTACGCCGACGAACACCACCACAGCAGCACGGCACGGAGACGACAGCACAGGTACTGCAAGCAGCACCCGCGCCAGGTCAGTCTCAGAGACGCACACGTCGACGGCGAGGGCGAGAGCTCGTCGGAGATCCCCAATCGCTCAAGGCGATTCTCCACGAGATCCAGAGGGGAGGCGATTCGCCAGGAGAGGAAGCAATCGGAGAAACCACGCGGACAGATCGATAGATCGTCTCGCGGCGGTCCAGATCAGGTAGGTGGCAAGGTCAGGGAAGCACGGCGATGGCCGGAGCTCGGCGGCGGCCATGGCGGCGACGCCATCGCCAGCGCGTCGCGAGAGAGATTAGGGTTAGGTCGAGCGAGTGAGAGGGCCGAGTGAGTGAGAGTAAGGTGGGCCGCTTCGGCGCCACCGAACCCAAAAGGGATTAGCCTTATTGGGCCATCCTTGGGTTTAGGTTATTGGGCTGGGCCCAATATGGGTCCAGGGGGGTATTTTGGTCCTTTAACATTTAATAAAAGGCCAAAACTTTACCAAATTATAATAAATCAAACACAACTCTAAAAATCCATTAAAAATTGGATTAATGAATGAAAAATAAATCTTAACAAGAATAAAATATGAAATGGAATTTATGAAACAAATTCAAAATTATGAATTTTAAGAATTTAAATAATAACTTGGAATTTAAAATTATTATTTCCTTGTATTTAAAATTCAAGGAAAAATCTCAAATAAGTTCAAATACTTATTTTCAAACATTTCAAAATGAAATTCTAATATTCCAAGTCATTTCTATTGAAAAGGGTATTTTTCCCAGAAAAATACTATACTCCTTTTATTTCCAAAAACTATAGAGGTAAATCTATAATTTTCAATTATTTTTGGAATGATTAAAGGAATCACCAAGTAAATAGTTTCACCTTGAATTGTTGTACTTTGTGTGAATTAAAATGGTTTATACTTTTAAATCAATTGTAAATTACTGTCAAAGACATAAATCTTAAACGCAACCCTAAATTGATATAATTCAGCGGGGTAAAGGGATTTAACATAAAATAATACATCCATGATTGCATTATTTGGATTTTATAACATTGTCCTTACCGGACAATGATGCTTCTTACAGAACCCGAGGTCCAGGTTCCATCAACTGCATTGAACTGCACTATCTCGCAGTCCACAGGCAAGTTCACCCTTGCTCATGTCAACTTGAGTATTTTCTACTACTTTAATGCAAATCTATATACTTATCATTCCTGCATCGCAAATGAAATGTTACTTTACAACTATGAATATGACTATGTGGCTGGCAATGGAACCATGGTATGTGTTGATATGGTGGAGGTTCCATTGCAATGGGTTATATCACCCTAGGATTAATTACCAATGTCGTCCAGTGATTCTAGCGCCGTACAAACCGCGTTGACCATGAGATCTATAATGGCTCTGGGGAAGCCAGCTGTATCTTTTCCCTTCTGCACGCCAACGGATCGGAGAGCCGGTGGGGTGCTGGAGGCACTGCCGCAATAGGTTGGGATAGCCTTTTAAATCCCCATCCATTAGTGATGATAAGCTCTACGATCTATGAGGGATTGTCCGGAGTACACCATGAGTAAAGCCGTATTATCGGGGGAAGTCTACTGGAGGTGTACGGTTGGACAAAAGGGTGGGTTTGCAGTCGCGGAGAAGGCGGTGTGGGCTTGGATCTTTATACCTGGCCTCACACCAAAGGAAGTGTGAACGGGGGCAAGTCCCTGCGGATGGCAAAAAGGGTGAGATCTCTTATGGGTAAAGCAACACACCTCTGCAGAGTGTAATGAATCGTGACCTGTCACTCCTTGTTCCGGGAAGGGAACTGCGAACGCGGCAGGAAAGGAACTCCACGAAGTTCTAGTCAACCTGTGAAGACTGACGGGCATAGTTTTCATAATAAAAGCAACCTTTTGAAGAAATGATTTCAAAAACATGCATTGACCTGCGATTTCCTGATCAATGGTCGTAGCTAGTGCATCAAACACGTTTTTACTCTTTTAGAACTTGCTGAGTACCTCTGTACTCACTTTCTTTCGACACCCTTGCTAGACTGTGATCCAGAAGTGGAGGCCATCAACGATGGAGCACCAGAAGGAAGTTACGAGCTGGTCTACGAAGAACCTGATCTTACCGGCGGAGTGGAAGGCGTAGACTATGGGATAGTCTACGGACTAGATGACACGGAGGTGGAGGAGTAGTGACATACCCTAGCATCATAGAGCCGAGCAACGTAGAACTTACCTAAATAAGTTTTTGAGCTCTTTATATTTGTTATGAGTTGTAATCATACTTAAAGTAGTATCTTAGGGTGTTCTCATACGACCTGTGAGAATACCAACTTGTTAAGACCATGTTTGTAATAAAGTATGGAGTGTTATTACCTGCAATGTTTCTGTTGTACCACTCTGAGGGATATGGCAAATTGTGAAGAAGTCCCTTCACAAAGATCATATCAACGACTTGTATACTACAACATGCAGTGGTATGCTGGGTCACCGCAGCTGGTATCAGAGCAAATGTTGCGACCTTAGGTTGGAAAAACCTAGTATAGGGAAGAAACCTGTAGGAGTCTAGTAGAAATAGTAAAGGATTCTCTAGAAATATGGTGATTATTCACTTGAGAATAGCAAAACCATATATTTTAGTGCGATAATTCTTTATTATAGCTATTATGATGCATTATCACTACTAATATTCTGCTTTTGTATACAGCCATAATGGCGAACACTTTTCCTAAGAGGACTTTGAGGAAGGTTGAGGGATGGCTCGGTGATTATGATGGACCAATAACAGCTCTCCTGTGTGGGATGCTGAAGGAACTTCATTGTGATCCACGGATACCTGTTATCAAGTATACCTACTATGATGGGGAAATCCTAGCCAAGTGCAGAGTATCGGTCCAACTACCGGAAAAACTGCTGATGAGTCGTATAATGCCATACGGAGAAGCCAAAACTATCACCACAGCCTACCACATGGGCCTATTCAAGGCAATCCTTGAGATAAGGCAGCACAAGTCAGTAGAACTACTATGTTCAGAGTTTTCTCATATACCTCATGCCGAGGAAGATGAGGATCCCACTCTGAATCATTTGGTGTTAGCACACAGAAGTCCTGAAGCTGCAGCACAGCACATGGATAGCTGTAAGTCTTTATTGACCACGATGTACCTTTTACACATGAAGATGAGAGGTGAGATTGACCACATGCTAGCTGAGTTCACGGACCCTGATAAAGTCCAAACTCGGATGCGTGATTTGAGGGCACAACCACAACATACTACACCTTTCTTTAGCCTAGACAGCTATGTAGATTTGAGTGACCAGTTATCCCATAAAGATCCACTCACACCCAACTTTGTTCCACATTATCCACATGTGTCAGCATCATATGAGTCTGGATATGGGGGAGATGATTCCAGGAACCTAAACTGCTCGGAGTCACCAATCGAGAATTCGACTGGTTGGCGTTTCGGGGAACCATTTGGAGATGAAGGAGAACCCATCACTTGTGAGTCAGAGGATGAAGGAGGCGCGGTTAACCAGAATGTTAACCAAAGCTTTGGGCAGGAAGAGAAAGACACCAACTCCATTTCTTTAGATTTGGAGATGGGGTTACCCAAAACATCCCAGTACGTCGTAGGTGAGAGTTCTGGAACAAAGAAAAAGAAGAAGAAGAAGATGAGGGGTCAAGTGAATAGGAATCCTCCATGGATGACAGGAGAAGAGGAGCTGTATTCCACTGGGGATATGTATGAGTCTTTATCTAGTTACTTTGGCATGACAGATCTCTGCCTCGGCACTTCGTCCGATTCAGACTACATACCTACGGGAAGAACCTTCATTCCGGACGGTGTTCGGAGGACAGACCGCTGTACCGGATGGACCCCAGGGATGTACGCGGAGGCGAGCTATGATGATGAGGAGTAGAGCTCCGAGGAAGAATAAAGTAATCTAGGTGGTATTGTATTAGAGCGTATTTTAAATTCCCGTTGGCTTGGGCTTTGAGCCAAATAAGTGGTTTATATGTACCACATGTAATATAAGTTTGTGAGTGTGTTATGTATTATACAAAGTATATGCATAATAAATGTTTGTTTTGTATTTGCTTCTTGATTTCATTGTGTGACTAGTTCTGGGCATTGAGTTGAGCTCAGAAAGCATTTGCATGGTGTAATTATGAGTAATCGCTCTTTGTTACCGGACTAGGGGGAAATGGCGTTAGTAGAAACCGAAGAGGCTCGCAGAGAGCGGGAAGCAAGAGAGAAAGAGGAGGCAGATGCAGCAGCTAGAGCAGAGAACGCACCACCACCACCACACCCAATGATGCACCCAGACTTCCAACAATATATGAGGTCAATGGAGGAAGATAGGCGGCGTTACCAGGAAAGCCAGAGCAAGAACATGCAAGATTTCTTTACCCACGTCATCAATGATAGGGGTAATGAAGGCAAGGGAGTAACTCTATCGGATTTCCAAAATGCAAGACCACTACCATTTACATCAGCTCCAGAACCAATGGACGCTGAAGATTGGCTTATGGATACGGAAAGGAAGCTGAAGACCGTTGGTTGCAACGATGAGGAGAAGATCAGATATACCACTTATCTGTTGTCAGGACCAGCAGCGTCATGGTGGGAGAACCTTGTAGCAGTACACCCTCCTGATAAGGTGTTCACCTGGGAGGAGTTCAAGAAGAAGTTCCGGGATGCTCATGTTCCGGACAGCGTGGTGGAGCTGAAGAAGAGGGAGTTTGAAGAACTAAGACAGAATACTGCACCCATCATGCAGTATGTTCGGGATTTCAACAGGTTATCCAGGTATGCACCTGAGGATGTAGATACAGAGGAGAAAAGGAAGAAGCGGTTCATGAAAGGCATGAATCCATACATGAAGATGCAACTGAGGTTGGCACGGACTGCCGAATTCCAGGAACTGATTGACTCGGCAATCACTTTCGAGGATGATTACCGGCAAGTCCAAGAGGATAGAAGGAAGAGGGCTCGTATAGAGCCAAGGAAGTACCCAATTAGTAAACCAACACCTGATCGGAGTTTCAAACCCCGATACCGACCTACTACTGGTAATCAATACAACCGGGGAGGTCAGAGTCAGAACCCAATCAACCAAATCATCTGCAACAATTGTGGCCTGAGGGGTCATTTGCAGAAGGATTGTCAGAAACCCAGAATCATCTGTTATGGTTGTGGGAAGGAAGGACACATCAAGCCGGAGTGTCCAAACAAGGCGTCTTGGAGCGGACAGAGCTCTGGAGGACGAGGTGGAAACAACAACAACCGCAACAACAACAACAACAACAACAACAACAACAACAGCAACCGCAACTACGACAACAACAACAATAAGAGGGGAAAGCCTTATGGAAAGCTGAATTGCACATCTTTGGAACAAGCGGAAGAGTCGGACCAAACAGTCTTAGGTACGCTAAGCATTCTTACTCATCCTGGCAAAGTATTATTTGATACTGGAGCAACCACATCATTTCTTGCATTGGAGTTTGTGGAAAAGTTCGGGCTTAGATGTTCTAAGTTAGAAACCCCTATAACTGTTCTATCCGCGGGGGGAACGATCTTAGTAACCCACGTGAAAGAAGCACAAGTCCTAACCATATGTGACTGTGTGTATTTCGCGGACCTATTCATCATACCCATGAAGGACATATCAGTCATCCTAGGGATGGATTGGTTGACAGAAAATGGAGCGGTGATTAACTGTGGAGACAAAACAGTATCACTTCGCAACTCCATCGGAGGTCGAATAGTGTTCCAAGGAGATAAGTACAGTGAGTTGGAGATCGGATTGGAACTAAATAGCCTGAAGGAAGTGAGAATTGAAGATATTCCTGTAGTGAATGAGTTTAAGGATGTATTTCCTAAGGAACTACCGGGAATGCCACCCGATAGAGAGATAGAATTCACAATCGATCTGATTCCAGGCACAGCACCAATAGCACAACCACCATATAAGATGGGGCCAAAGGAATTAGTGGAACTGAAAGCTCAGATTGATGAGTTAGAACAGAAGGGATTCATTCAAGAAAGTGTGTCACCATGGGGTACACCAGTTATTTTTGTGGATAAAAGAGATGGAGGAAAGAGGATGTGTGGAGATTACAGAAATTTGAACAATGTCACTATCAAAAACAAGTATCCTTTACCTAGAATTCAAGACCTTTTTGATCAAGTTCAAGGAGCGGGAGTCTTCTCAAAGATAGATTTAAGGTCAGGATACCATCAAATCAAGATCAAGAAGGAGGATGTACCAAAAACAGCGTTCGTATCAAGGTATGGACACCATGAATACTTGGTTGTACCATTTGGACTAACAAATGCACCAGCAATTTTCATGAATTTGATGAACAAGATATTCATGAAGTACTTGGACAAGTTTGTGATAGTGTTCATAGATGATATTCTAATCTATTCCAAAGATAAAGAAGAACATGCCAAGCATTTGAAGATAGTTCTGCAAACTTTGAGGGAACATCAGCTATATGCGAAGTTTAGCAAGTGCAAATTTTGGTTAGATAGTGTTGAATTTCTTGGACATGTTATAACCAAAGAAGGCATAGCGGTGAATCCAAGCAAGGTTCAGTCCGTATTGGAATGGAAATCACCTAAAAATGCTAAGGAGATACGAGGATTTCTTGGTATGGCAGGCTATTATCGGAGATTCATAGAGGGATTTTCGAAGATTGCAGGACCAATGACCAAGTTACTCAAGAAAAATACTCCATTTGTGTGGACTGATGAGTGTGAAGCCAGCTTCCAAACACTCAAAGATAAGTTAACCACAGCACCGGTATTAGCAGTTCCTGAACCTGGAAAGGATTACACGGTGTATTGTGATGCTTCCAAGAATGGACTTGGATGTGTTCTTATGCAAGATCGTAAGGTAATAGCTTATGGATCAAGACAGTTGAAACCACATGAACACAACTACCCAGTACATGATCTCGAGTTAGCAGCAGTTGTGTATGCTTTGAAGAGTTGGAGACAATTTCTATATGGATCCAAGTGTGAGTTATACACCGATCACAAAAGTTTGAAATATTTCTTCACCCAGAAAGAATTAAACATGAGACAGAAGAGATGGTTAGAGTTGATTAAGGATTACGACCTTAAGATCAACTATACACCAGGCAAGGCTAATGTAGTAGCAGATGCCCTAAGTAGGAAGAGTACGGAGAATCAACCTACGGAATGGGAGATTCCAAAGGAACTTCGGAAAGAGCTAGAGGAGGCTCAGATTTTGTTTATTCAAGGTGATGATAAGGGGAGTATAGCAACCATGAGGATTATGGATGAGATGTATTCAGATTTGAAATATGAGATCATCCGAAAGCAAGCTGATGATTTGTTCATACAAGAGGAAATCAAGAGGATTGGAGAAGGAAGACCATCGGAATTTCATCTAGGGGATTTTGATTCATTATACTTCCAGAAAAGGATCTGTGTACCAGATGATCCAGAAGTGAAGTCAATCATATTAAAGGAAGCACATGAAACCCTTATTCAATACATCCGGGAAGTACTAAGATGTATATGGAATTGAAGGAGATGTTCTGGTGGAACAACATGAAAAGAGAAATAGCACAATATGTCTCGGAATGTCATACATGTCAACGAGTGAAGGCAGAGCATCAGAGTCCTGCGGGATTACTCAAACCACTAGAGATACCGGAATGGAAATGGGATGAAATCGGAATGGATTTTGTTACTGGTCTACCAATGACTAGTAAGAAGAAGGATATAATATGGGTAATAGTGGACAGACTTACCAAGAGTGCTCATTTCATAGCCGTAAACACAAAAGATACTGCAGAAAAGCTTGTGGATATATATGTGAAGGAAATTGTGAGTAAGCATGGAGTACCAAAGAAGATAGTCTCAGATAGAGGTTCAATTTTCACATCAGCATTCTGCAAACGACTACAAGAAGCTTTGGGATCCAAATTGGATTTCAGTACAGCATATCATCCACAAACCGGAGGACAAACCGAAAGAACCAATCAGATACTTGAGGACATGCTTAGAGCCTGTGCTCTGAACTTTGGAGGCTCATGGGAGGACCATTTACCTCTAGCGGAGTTCTCATATAACAACAGTTATCAGAGTAGCATCCAGATGGCACCGTACAAAGCATTGTATGGAAGAAAGTGTCGATCACCAATTTGTTGGTTTGAAACCGAAGAAAACAAGGAGTTTACACCGGACTACATCAAGGAGAGACAAGACGTCATCGAGGTGATCCGGGATAGACTCAAAATAGCTCAGAGTCGTCAGAAGAGTTACGCCGACTTAAAGAGAAGAGATTGGGAACCGAAAGTGGGAGACATGGTTTATCTGAAGGTTAGCCCAATGAAAGGACTTAAGAGGTTCGGAGTGAAAGGAAAGTTAAGTCCTCGATAGATTGGGCCATTTAAGATACTCAGTCAGAATCGAGGAACAGCTTTTGAGTTGGAGTTACCGGCACAACTAAGTCAAGTTCATCTCAGAAAGTGTTTAAAGGCACCAGATGATCCCATAACATATGAAGAAATAGAATTGCAATCTGACCTAACTTATGTGGAAAGACCGGAAAAGATCTTAGAAGTACAGTGGAAGAAGTTAAGAAACAGGGCAATCAAATACTGTAAAGTGCAATGGCAACATCATCCTGAGCGAGAAGCAACTTGGGAGACGGAAGAAGAATTAAGGAAGTCTTACCCCGAAATGTTCAGGTACCAATCTTAACTTCGGGACGAAGTTTCTGTTAAGGGGGAGAGGCTGTAATAACCCAGAACATAGGAACAACGAAGGGTAGATTTAGAAATGGGATGTGCATTTCATCGCAAAACGGGGGAAATTTTCGCGCCTTATTGCAACTAAACCTAAGAGGGATCGAGGTTCTCTCTCATTTTGCACTTAGGGTTAGGCAATGTGAGTTAGGGAAATTTCGACATGATCTCTTTTGTATCTTGTTGATTTGGGGAATTGATTTCATTTAACAAGTAAAATGCATTTGGAATATCAAACATTAAGTATAAATGAATATGGATATTGAAATCACAATTCAAAAACAAATTATGAATTCAAATAACTTTGAATTTCAAAGTGAATAATAAATACAACATTTATTCCAGAATATAAACATTACACAAATCAAAAGCTCATAAGTAAAATTTGAGCTTTATTGATATCACAACACAGATTACATTGTCTTTACAATATTCTTGATACAAGAATTGATGAATAATAAACAGAAATGAAAATGAAGATTACAATATTGTTCCTAAACTAAAACCTAGACTAAAGGACTTGGAGAATATCTTCTGGTCATGTTCATCTTCAAAAACCTGCAAAATAAAACACCAACACTAGCCAGAATGTTAGTGTTAGCCAAAGAATTCAGTTTGGACAGAACCAAGTGTCATGCACACTTGTGCTTGGCCAAAACCAAGGACAGCACAAGATAAGGGCAACAGCAGACCAAACACGAGCACCACCAGGGCTCAAGTTTCAACATATGAGAGCACACAGCTCATGTGCTGGGCAAGCCACAGCAAGGCCATGCATCAGCTTAGTCACTAAAGCAAGCCAGGCTTGTGTGTCAATGCAAGAACAGAAGCAGAGTTCATATAAAAGGGATACAAACCCTAGAAACAGTAACCAGTCGACCAGATAAGGATTCACAAGGTAAGGTGAAGGTAGCACAACATAGTTCATCCAGTTCTTGCTCAAGAACAGAACCAACACACACAACCACCCAACCACCAGAAATCATGGTGACCTGAGAAGATCATCCAAGACCTGGAGGTGAAGGGCTGTGACACAAACCCAAGTCTGCATCTACAAAACATTTCTTTCTAGGAGCTGGAACAAGGTATACCAAATACCTGGACAGATCCAATGGATCTGATCCATCACATATACATGAAATAAGCATGGGATGAGCAGATGCTCATATGGGTAGATCATCACTTGGTTTCACCAAGGATCACTGTCACTCTAGAAGCTACTAAGATAGAAACCATCCAGATACAGATCTTGTGCACAGAAGCTAGAAATCATGCACAAATGCACACACTAGCAAGATCTCATGCACAGATAGCACCAGTAGATGAATTGCAAGGTTTAGCAGCTAACCAAGACTACACAGAAAATCCTAAGCATGCAACCATCAGTAAACCCCAGATTTCTTCACAAGCAAGCATATTGGCATTCATATTTATTATGATCCCCAAATATGCAAGCAAAGATGAGTAGCCAACAAGATCCAACCAACCATGTGAGCAACCAGTCAGTAGCAAGGCTACTGAGGTCACAGCACACTTAGAACCATCCCAAGGCCAAGCCAAATACAAAGCATCACTATCCAGAAATGGATTCAGACTCTAATTGCTTGTAAAAGAATCATGAATAGCAAATTCAGACACAAGCAAGTAATTCAATCATCACTGCATAAGCAGTTCATCATAATTGAAGTAATACAAGCATGAATTTATCACAGATCCATGCTAAGCATTGACAGTAGCATACTGTTAAGCAACACAGTTTAATCCATAGCCACTAGAGCAAGTCTAGATAGCTAAGATGGGCAACAGCACAAGTAAGCAACATCAGTGATGCTTGAGCATCAGCATCACAAGATAATTGAATCATTTAGTCACAGTATTAACCAGTAAGCTATCACTGATAATTGAATTGATCAAATGGATCCATTATAGCAAGCCAAGTTACACAGAGAGGTTAGCCAACAAGCAAGGAATGATCCAATGGATCATTGGCTTGCATAGGAAGCACATAAGCATTTCCCAAGCACCACTGGCACTCACAAGTGTCACTGATGAACCACAGCACACCTAGACAAGCAAGTGTAACATGCCAGTAAGCACAAGCAAGCCCATAAGCAAGTACTGCATGGCATAGCAAGCTCATAAGCAAGCACAACAGAGCATAGCAAGATTCAAGCAGGCTAGGAGCAACAGATAAGCAAACAGAGCATGTACAGCAAGCAAGGCAACACTGGCCAGTACCAGAAACTGGTGATTGGGCCATGAGCTTGCAGCAAAGGGAAGCATAGGAGGATTAAGTAACCATAGTAGAGTTCTGTGTGATCACAGGATCACCAGAAAGCAACAGAGCATAAGGAAGAAGAAGCACAGTAGCTTGGAGGCGCACATGTAAGAGAAGAAGAAGGAGCAGGGCAACTTACACGCGCCTGGTGGCAGAGGCTATGGCATGGCGAGGCAGTGCTCGCGCGGCCATAGCAGCTGCAAAGCCAGGGAAGGCGTCGGCGTTACGCCGACGAACACCACCACAGCAGCACGACACGGAGACGACGGCACAGGTACTGCAAGCAGCACCCGCGCCAGGTCGGTCTCAGAGACGCACACATTGACGGCGAGGGCGAGAGCTCGTCGGAGATCCCCAATCGCTCAAGGCGATTCTCCACGAGATCCAGAGGGGAGGCGATTCGCCAGGAGAGGAAGCAATCGGAGAAACCACGCGGACAGATCGATAGATCGTCTCGCGGCGGTCCAGATCAGGTAGGTGGCGAGGTCAGGGAAGCACGGCGATGGCCGGAGCTCGGCGGCGGCCATGGCGGCGACGCCATCGCCAGCTCGTCGCGAGAGAGATTAGGGTTAGGTCGAGCGAGTGAGAGGGCCGAGTGAGTGAGAGTAAGGTGGGCCGCTTCGGCGCCACCGAACCCAAAAGGGATTAGCCTTATTGGGCCATCCCTGGGTTTAGGTTATTGGGCTGGGCCCAATATGGGTCCAGGGGGGTATTTTGGTCCTTTAACATTTAATAAAAGGCCAAAACTTTACCAAATTATAATAAATCAAACACAACTCTAAAAATCCATTAAAAATTGGATTAATGAATGAAAAATAAATCTTAACAAGAATAAAATATGAAATGGAATTTATGAAACAAATTCAAAATTATGAATTTTAAGAATTTAAATAATAACTTGGAATTTAAAATTATTATTTCCTTGTATTTAAAATTCAAGGAAAAATCTCAAATAAGTTCAAATACTTATTTTCAAACATTTCAAAATGAAATTCTAATATTCCAAGTCATTTCTATTGAAAAGGGTATTTTTCCCAGAAAAATACTATACTCCTTTTATTTCCAAAAACTATAGAGGTAACTCTATAATTTTCAATTATTTTTGGAATGATTAAAGGAATCACCAAGTAAATAGTTTCACCTTGAATTGTTGTACTTTGTGTGAATTAAAATGGTTTATACTTTTAAATCAATTGTAAATTACTGTCAAAGACATAAATCTTAAACGCAACCCTAAATTGATATAATTCAGCGGGGTAAAGGGATTTAACATAAAATAATACATCCATGATTGCATTATTTGGATTTTATAACATTGTCCTTACCGGACAATGATGCTTCTTACAGAACCCGAGGTCCAGGTTCCATCAACTGCATTGAACTGCACTATCTCGCAGTCCACAGGCAAGTTCACCCTTGCTCATGTCAACTTGAGTATTTTCTACTACTTTAATGCAAATCTATATACTTATCATTCCTGCATCGCAAATGAAATGTTACTTTACAACTATGAATATGACTATGTGGCTGGCAATGGAACCATGGTATGTGTTGATATGGTGGAGGTTCCATTGCAATGGGTTATATCACCCTAGGATTAATTACCAATGCCGTCCAGTGATTCTAGCGCCGTACAAACCGCGTTGACCATGAGATCTATAATGGCCTGGGAAGCCAGTGTATCTTTTCCCTTCGCACGCCAACGGATCGGAGAGCCGGTGGGGTGCTGGAGGCACTGCCGCAATAGGTTGGGATAGCCTTTTAAATCCCCATCCATTAGTGATGATAAGCTCTACGATCTATGAGGGATTGTCCGGAGTACACCATGAGTAAAGCCGTATTATCGGGGGAAGTCTACTGGAGGTGTACGGTTGGACAAAAGGGTGGGTTTGCAGTCGCGGAGAAGGCGGTGTGGGCTTGGATCTTTATACCTGGCCTCACACCAAAGGAAGTGTGAACGGGGGCAAGTCCCTGCGGATGGCAAAAAGGGTGAGATCTCTTATGGGTAAAGCAACACACCTCTGCAGAGTGTAATGAATCGTGACCTGTCACTCCTTGTTCGGGAAGGGAAGCTATGACAGCAGCAGGAAAGGAACTCCACGAAGTTCTAGTCAACCTGTGAAGACTGACGGGCATAGTTTTCATAATAAAAGCAACCTTTTGAAGAAATGATTTCAAAAACATGCATTGACCTGCGATTTCCTGATCAATGGTCGTAGCTAGTGCATCAAACACCTTTTTACTCTTTTAGAACTTGCTGAGTACCTCTGTACTCACTTTCTTTCGACACCCTTGCTAGACTGTGATCCGAAAGTGGAGGCCATCAACGATGGAGCACCAGAAGGAAGTTACGAGCTGGTCTACGAAGAACCTGATCTTACCGGCGGAGTGGAAGGCGTAGACTATGGGATAGTCTACGGACCAGATGACACGGAGGTGGAGGAGTAGTGACATACCCTAGCATCATAGAGCCGAGCAACGTAGAACTTACCTAAATAAGTTGTTGAGCTCTTTATATTTGTTAGTTGTAATCATACTTAAAGTAGTATCTTAGGGTGTTCTCATAGGACCTGTGAGAATACCAACTTGTTAAGACCATGTTTGTAATAAAGTATGGAGTGTTATGACCTGCAATGTTTCTGTTGTACCACTCTGAGGGATATGGCAAATTGTAAAGAAGTCCCTTCACAAAGATCATATCAACGGCTTGTATACTACAACATGCAGTGGTATGCTGGGTCACCGCATCTATTCCTCCTTTCATAGTATGTCGGTGACGGTGTGCATGCTATGTTAGTACTTGGTATAATTGCGTTGGTCTATCATGCACTCTAAGGTTATTTAAATATGAACATCGAATGTTG
The DNA here is from genome assembly GCF_019359855.2 of Lolium perenne. Lineage (NCBI taxonomy): Eukaryota > Viridiplantae > Streptophyta > Magnoliopsida > Poales > Poaceae > Lolium > Lolium perenne. The sequence continues at coordinate 99,295,083 of NC_067247.2, forward strand.
TGGAGCTTGTTAACTCCGGCATTGAGGTGCTCTTGTAGCTCTACACAATTAATGGTGTTCATCATCCAATAAGAGAGTGTAGAGTGGCTTTATTATGTGATCAATGTTGAGAGTGTCCACTAGTGAAAGTATGATCCCTAGGCCTTGTTTCCAAATACTGCAATCATCGCTTATTTACTGTTCTACTGCATCTTTAGTTCCTGCAATATTACTACCATCAACTGCACGCCAGCAAGCTATTTTCTGGCGCCGTTACTACTGCTCATATTCATTCATATTACTTGTATTTCACTATCTCTTCGCCGAACTAGTGCACCTATACATCTGACAAGTGTATTGGGTGTGTTGGGGACACAAGAGACTTCTTGTATCGTGATTGCAGGGTTGCTTGAGAGGGATATCTTTGACCTCTTCCTCCCCGAGTTCGATAAACCTTGGGTGATTCACTTAAGGGAAAACTTGCTGATGTTCTACAAACCTCTGCTCTTGGAGGCCCAACACTGTCTACAGGAAAAGAAGCGTGAGTAGACATCATGCCTCTAGGGCTCAGTTCTTTTGGCGGCTTCTCCGAGAAGCCGCCCTCCCCCCAGCTTCCTGGAGAAGCCGCACCAAAAATTAGGGAGGCTTCCGGACTAGTCTAGCCTAGACCATTTTGGAAGCCTTTCAATTTTTTTGGGGCGGCTTCCCCAGGAAGCTGGGGGGAGGGCAGCTTCTCGGAGAAGCCGCCAAAAGAACTGAGCCTAGGGCTCCCAGGATCCGGCTTATAAAGGCGCACAGATCTAGGGTTTACATGGAGAGTCCTAGCCGGATTACAAGTTGCCTAACTACGGTACAATATCTTGTCGTGCACGTCAAGGATCCGCCTTCCATCTACGTCGTACTGGATCCGGGTCCCTCATGGGCCTTCACGGATCCGGCTTCATATGAAGGTCGGTTAGGATCCGGCTCCCTGATCCTGGGCCAGACTTCATCCTTCATGATCAACAGCAACTGGGCCGCCCGATGGGCCACATGCCACATCACCGTCTGTGGGCCACCCGGGCTTGCCGGATCTAGGCACTGTCGATGGTACACCCATGAAGTATACCCACAACAGGTGGCGTGGTGGTTTGCAGAAACGGCGGTGGTGCGGCGGTCCGACAGACTGTCCGGCCACCCACTCGCCGGACTGTCGGGGCTGTTGAGAACGAAGGCCGCCGGACTTGTAGCCGGTCTGGCCGGCCTTGGTTTACGCGGCCTATGGCCGGACGTGGTCTGCGAGGGTTTGGAGATGCGAACGTGTGGATCGGCTGGACGACGGCCGGCGTCTACGAACGTGGAGGTGGAGATCGGCTGGACGATGGCCGGCGTCTACGAACGTGGAGGTGGAGATCGGCTGCACATATAGATCGTGAAGTTGTTGGTGGCTGTCATATATACGGTATACCCGTACATGGGTGTATACTGAGTTTGGGTTTGGATTTGGGTTTAGGAGCCCAAACTGAGATGTGGTGGTGGTGGGGGAGGGGGGCGTACTGGAGCAGGCCCCATGTTTTATATGGAACATGGTTTGAAGGCCCCATGTTTTTTATGTCTATTGGTGCATAGGTAGTTGTTTTGCGATAGATTAGCATATAAACTGTCTCAGACACCACATAAATTTCAAACGGAATCCATAGTTCGTAGTTGTTCTAACCAAATAACTTCCAAACTTTCCTGCAGTTGTCAGCTCACAACAGCTTTATCACATCGGATTTTCCACAGCTGAATTTTAGAAATTTACAGCTCAACCAAACACATCCTAAGTTGGTGTAACTTGTAAATTCAAGTTGCTGAAACCTGAAAGTGAGCACCGACAAGGTAATGCAGGAACGAGCTCCGGTAAAATTTGTAGCGCCACCACGCGCCCCGATAACTCATCATATCATCACTGGCTCTGGTCGAGCGTGCAGACGGCGACTAGACATGACGGCGACCCCGACGGCCGGTTGCGTGACCGGCGGCCAGAAAGATTTCCTCGTTTCCCGCGCGCGCATCTCCTGTTCCCAAGACACCCGCGCGGCGCTGCCGGAGGATTTTCACCGTTGGAGCACCACGTTGTCTGTTCACTGTTCACCATACTCGGCAGCGCTAGCCCTATCCTCCATGACACGGTGGGCCCGTCTGGGAGTCCTCGCCGATCGCGTCTGCAGTCGAAAGGAGCAAAAGGGAGAATGCGAGCAGACCATGGCCGCGCCTCTCGCGCTCCGCTCGCGTACGGATGGGCTTGTCGTCGCCTCTCATCACTGACCAGTGGGCTCGCTTGTACTCGGCTCCACATGTCATTCAGTTCGACTTATCTACCTCTCTCCTCTCTCGGTACATTTGCAAACCCGTAGGTCATCACCGATCTATATAGCCCCCCACTCCAGGTCGCCTCGACTTCACGGAGGGTTCGTGGCTTCGTGCTCTACTCTTGCTAGTGCTTACAGTACGATCGTGCCATGTCTTCGCGAGGTGGAGGGGGAGGCGGAAGGCGCGGGGGCCACGGCCGCGGCGGCGAGTCGTCCGGTGGGCAAGAAGGAGGCCGCGGGCATCGTGGTGGTGGTGGTGGTGGTGGAGGAGGCGGCCGAGGGAGGGGTCCCGGCGGGGAGATCGCTGCGGAGCGCGGGGGACACGGCCACGCCTCACGCGGCCGCGCCGGCGAACAGGGAGGACGTGGAGGCGATGGCCGCGGGCGTGGTCGTGGGGGCCATCGCGACGATGCGGCGAGAGGAGGCCGAGGCGGCGGCGGTGGCCGCGTCCAACCCTCGGGCTCGCAACCTGCAGCCATCGGCCGTGTTGCTGTGGTGGGGCAGCACCACACGCAGCACGTTGGCGCTGGGCTTTCCCGTCCCGCCGGACAAGTGACGGCGCCGGCGGCGGAGGTGCTGGCTACAGAGGTGGAGAGGAAGATGGTGCTGCCGGAGAAGGACGAGAGGCCTCCGTCGTCCTCGGCCACGGCGGCCGTGGAGGAGCAGAGGTCGGCTAAGGGGTCCCAGGCGGTGGTGGCGGCGCCCGGGAGTCTGCCGCCGGTGTCGAGCAAGGCGGAGAAGTTCCCGGCGCGGCCGGGATTCGGGACCATCGGGAAGAGGTGCCGCGTCCGCGCCAACCATTTCCTGGTGCAATTTGCGAACCAGGATATCCACCACTACGACGTACGTGTGTTCTCTTCTCTTCTGTTGCATGTTCTTGTTCCATGCTGTCGCTGCCTGTAAGCCGATCTACCAGCGTATTTGTGGTGGCCATTATGCTCACTAAACCCCCAAATCCCCACTTATTGCTAAAAGCATGTCTGGTTCTAGTGTATTGGGCTAATTTAATCTCCAATTATCCCCAAATTATAGTTTATTTTTCTCAATCCTCAGTATTTTACCCTGACCTACTGGAGTGGGGATTTGAAGGGATTAGGTGAAGATAGGGGTTTCACCCAATCCCCTCGAAAATTACCCCCCCACAAAACCTCTAGTACTAAATAAGGCCAGTACCTGTGCTGGGTGGGTGAAGCTGTATTGTCAACCATTCGTTTGATTTGGGTCCAGCAGAAGCAAACGCAAATTCATGCCAAAGCTAACCAAGAGCAGTAACCTAAATTAGGCAGTTTACAATAATCAATTTCATGGGAATTTCATGGCGTCCGGTTTCATTATTGTACCTTCTAAAATCTTTGATTACCTCGGCAACACAAATTTATGGTTATTGCTAACTATCTTATCTGTTGCGCAGGTGGCAATTTTTCCGGAAACGAGGTCCCGAGAACGGAACAGATCAATTGTCAACGAACTTGTTAGACTTCACAGACAGTACCTGGATGGTAGATTGCCTGTCTATGATGGCAGAAAGAACATATATACTGCTGGTGCACTACCCTTCAAGAACAAAGAATTTGTTGTCAAAATTGCTAATGCTGCTAGAGGGCACCAACGGTACGACGATTACATTCCACCTTTTTTTTTCGTCATCACCTTATTTGTTCATGCAATGGTATGATGTAGTGCTAGTTCTTATGTTTTAGGGAGGAAGAATACAAGGTGACTATACAACATGCTTCAAAACTGGATCTGTACAATCTTCAACAGTTCTTGGCTGGTAGGCACAGGGAGTTGCCACAAGACACTATCCAAGCACTAGACATCGCTCTAAGGGAATCCCCCGCAGCAGAGTAATCCTTTGATATTTCACATTTTCTTGATACGTAGTAGAAAAAATCCCAGCATACCTTTTTAATGTTAAAGAGTTGTGTTTGCTTGCTAATTTAAGTACATTGAAGCAGGTACTTATCAATCTCAAGATCATTTTTCTCGCAGTCATTTGGCCATGGTGGTCCGATTGGCAATGGTGTTGAATGCTGGAGGGGGTACTACCAAAGCCTGCGCCCCACACAGATGGGACTGTCACTAAACATTGGTATCGATGTACCTAAAATGTTCTCATTAATTGAAAACTACGTGATCCCAGTTCTAATTTTCCTCTAGGAAAGAAATTATGTCCTTAACATTTCTTGTTGAAAATTATGGTCTCAGATATTTCGGCTACAGCATTTTACAAGGCCCAACCAGTGATGGACTTTGCGATGGAATATTTGAGCATGCGAGATTCTTCAAGGCTGTCTGATCAGGACCGTCTTAAGGTATCAATGGTCGTAAAATTTTGTTTTTGTAATATTTTTTCTGTTTACCTAACTGCTGCATTTTTTACACTTCATAGCTGAAGAAAGCCCTTAGAGGTGTCCGGGTTGTGGCCACTCATCGGACAGATAAAAAACTCCGTTACAAGATTACCGGGATAACCCAAGCTCCATTGAAGGATTTAACGTATATATATTCACTTTTATACCCTGTTTCTTGTACACGCTTTCCTCTAATTATATTCCATGTTAATCAAAACTGATACACCATGTTTTTTTTTCAATTAAGGAGCTCCCCACTCTCAATTTCATTTCTCAATGAAATACATCATAACGTTAACCAAAATGCTTATATCTGTGTCTACAGCTTTGATCAAGATGGGACGCGCACGTCGGTTGTTGAGTACTTCAAGAAGCAGTACAATTGCTCATTGAAATATATTAATTGGCCTTGCCTTCAAGCTGGCAGTGATAGCAGCAGGCCGACATATTTGCCTGTGGAGGTAGTTTCTTTCTGTATGACATATCCTTGAAAGGGTGCTATAGATATTTAGGATTAATATTTGTACCTCGTTAAGTTTGGTCTTTTCTTTCGCCAGTGAATCTATTGTCATATGTTCTCTTCAGGTTTGCAGCATAGTTGAGGGACAACGGTATTCTAGAAAGCTGAATGAACGCCAAGTTACAGGCATACTGAAGATGACATGTGAACGTCCGGCACAAAGGGAGAAGAGTGTTCTGGATGTAATTTAACACTTTGTTCTCATTTACTTCCAACTCTTTTTTGACTATGACGTTTAGCATGTTGTTCTCATTTACTTCAACTTGGTACCTCGAGTGTGCAATTGTTTGTTTTATTGGCAAAGAGATTCTCGATTTGCTGTTTCGTGTTAATCATATCTAACAGTATTTGTAATCTTGTATCTTCGCAGATTGTTAGCAGGAATAATTATGCAAATGACTGCTATTCAAAAGAATTTGGCATGAAAGTGACAAACCAACTTGCATTGGTTGATGCTCGTGTACTTCCTGCCCCAAGGGTATTATCTCAAAAACATAGTAGCGAGTAATAATGTTTATACTTACTGTTTGCATTCATCTGACCTCTAGCATTTCTCCTGTTATTAGCTTAAATATCACGAATCTGGACGAGACAAAGTATGTGATCCTTTCGTAGGACAATGGAACATGATTAACAAGGTACTTCTCTAGTTCATATTTAATAACCTAGTAGTACCATTTTCTGCAGCGTTTATGTATTCAGTGCCTATGATTTGTATTTTCATTTTTATCTTACCTGTTATTAGCCCTAGCATGTGAGTAACATGGTGAGCAACATTTGTATTTAGTGACTGATTGTCTTGGTATGCAGCTATGATCGTATATGCCTTCTTTTCACTGATATATGATATTATATGATTATGTTTGTAATATTTGTGTCTGGTTATATATTTTACTTTTTGTTATGCAGCTATGATCGTATATGTCTTCTTTCATTGACTATATTTCACTTCTTTTCATTTGCTTGCTACACCAAACAGTCTAGGTTTATTGATTTCATTGTTTTTCCCAGAAATTTGTCAATGGAGGATCGGTCAACTATTGGGCATGCCTAACTTTTGCTTCTCGCCTGCACCCAAAGGACATTGGCATGTTCTGCAACGATCTTGCCCGCATGTGCAATAGCATTGGCATGGTATTTTTTTTGTAGAATGAGTAACTTTTTCTTCTTCTGGAAGGAGAACTCCTGTCACAAGCATATATATTGATTCACTGAATTTCTTATTCTAGCAAATGAATATGAAACCATGCGTGGATATCACACAGCCAAGCCGTCAGGATAGTGTGGAGTCTGCAATCAGAACTATCCATAGGAATTCTTCACAAGTACTTGCTCAGCAAGGTCTAGCAGGGAAGCAACTTGAGTTGTTGATCATCATACTACCTGATGTTAGTGGTTCTTATGGTAAGCTCGTTAAATAGATTCTGAATCTGATGTCTGATGATTTCAATTTCTCGGTTTTAATTACAAGTTCCTGACGATTAATGTAGGAAGGATTAAACGGCTTTGTGAAACCGAGCTTGGTGTAATAACTCAGTGTTGCTTACCTAGAAATGTTCAAAAGGGTGGAAAACAGTATCTTGAAAATCTTTCTATGAAGATCAACGTTAAGGTATGATTGACTAGCTAATCTACAATCAGGTCCAAAGAACATTTAGAACATGTTTTTTGTGTGACTAGGTTGGAGGTCGGAATACCGTGCTTGAAAATGCTTTGTACAAGAGGATACCACTTCTGACAGATGTCCCCACCATAGTTTTTGGAGCTGATGTCACACACCCATCTCCTGGAGAAGATGCATCTCCTTCTATCGCTGCGGTATGTCCTTTTGTTCTCTCTTGATCATCATCTCACAATATGTGTGCATTTTTCAGTCTTCTTTTGTTGGGTTCCTGCTCTATATTGCATTTTCCTCCTGTTCATGGAAACGTTCAGAGCTGGAATTGCTTTGTATTTTACTATGTAATGTCTGAACCACAGTATCGAAAGTAAATTTTCATTGTGATGGCAACTAAGGTTTTTTTATTTCAGTGAGAAATAATTCTTCGCTTTTACTTTGTATGACTGTGCCAACTAGCTCAAATCCTCATTTGCTGTATGTCGTCTTGGCATTGTAGTATTATGAATGTATATGTATTTAAGGCTTCTAGTTCATCCCATCGCAGGTTGTTGCATCGATGGATTGGCCAGAAGTTACGAAGTATAAATGCTTGGTATCTTCACAAGGTCATAGGGATGAAATTATAGCTGACCTTTACACAGAAGTAAGAGATCCACAGAAGGGGCTTGTTGCCGGCGGGATGATAAGGCAAGGCAACATTATTTTTTTTGCAAATCAATGCGTAGTTTTTTTCATTTTTCAGTAATAACATTTAATTATTGCAGGGAACTGCTTGTCTCTTTCTACAAAGCCACTGGATGCAAACCTAGCAGGATTATATTTTACAGGTTTGTTATCAACAGTCTTTCTTTTACAAAATCATTTCTTAGTCTCGTCTTGATATTAAATATTAAATATGCAGGGATGGTGTTAGTGAGGGACAGTTCAGCCAAGTTTTGCTCTATGAAATGGATGCAATTCGCAAGGTTATTTTCACCTCTTTGCGCCTCATGGAATTTGCAGTGATACACGTATTTTGTTTTCCGTTTCATGTACTACATGCCAGCTACATAATGTTGTTCTTGTTCCCAGGCATGTGCTACTTTACAGGAGGGATATCTTCCGCCAGTTACATTTGTTGTTGTGCAAAAGAGGCATCACACTCGCCTATTTCCTGAAAACCATGGTGCACGAGATTTGACGGATCGAAGTGGAAATATACTGCCTGGTATGTTTTCCTGCTGGTCAGTTGGCATAATATTTGTATGGCTTGGTAGAGTGTACATAAATATCAATGCTTGCAATGGAACAATCTTGAAGTCTCTATTGTACTTCTTTCTCAGGAACTGTTGTCGACACAAAGATCTGTCATCCTAGTGAGTTTGATTTTTACCTCTGTAGCCATGCTGGTATTCAGGTAAAGTTACATGATAAACCTTTTTGTGGAGTCCCATGCTTCTAATCATCTAGTGGGCTGGACAATTTTTTGATGATAATGATTGTAAATTTCCTCGATATCGTTTTTTATTGTGTGCCTTCGTTTGAGCAGGGAACAAGCCGCCCAACACATTATCATGTTCTTCTCGATGAAAACCGTTTTACCGCTGATGCCCTGCAAACCTTGACTTACAATCTTTGCTACACGTAAGTTCCTCCGTCACTCTTAATTAAGGTCTGCATCTCTTCGATGTAGAGGCATGGTCTCATCCTCCATTTCGAAAAAAAAAACTGCTGCATTACTGTCCTCTCCATTTCAAATGATGCATATGGAGAATACTGTTGTAACAAAATATTTAATTCGGATGATCTGCTGCAGTTATGCTCGGTGCACCCGCTCGGTCTCCATAGGTATGCATTTAGTGTATTCACATTGTCTCTTTCTTAACTTCGATGACAAAAAACTCCTAATTGCTTTTGTTCAGGAATATCTTTCAACTTTCAAAGTTTCCTTCTGATTTAGCTCTTGATACTCTTGTAACAGTCCCACCAGCGTATTATGCACACCTGGCAGCATTCCGTGCAGCTACTACATGGAGGACGAGTTTTCTGACCAGGGTTCGTCGTTGGCCACATTGCGGACGGATGAGCGGTCCGCGCCTGTGAGGCAGCTCCCAAAGATCAAGGACAATGTAAAGGAGTTCATGTTCTACTGCTGATCGATGGCTCAATAATCCTTAACTTTCAACAACTGCAGTGCCTCGATGCCTTCTGCCAAGGAGTCTGGTGTTGTACAGCTGATGGCTGATCCTTAGCTTGCAAGAACTACAGTCCATGTCTTTTGCGGTCTATGGAACTTGGTCTGAGGTGTACTTAATTTAGTAGTAGTCTATTGTACTGTAGATGAACATGCTAAGCTAGTTCGGGATTATCCTCCATATATATAGGCGTGAGGACGTCGGCACTTATATTTTGTGAAGTTCTCTTATGAATCTGTTCACTGCTGTTCTTTCTTCCTAAAAGCATCTCCAAAAGCGGTAAAAAACACAGCTCCAAGTTACTCAAAAGTAGTTCCACCAAATCTTTCGATTAGTTATACAAAATTTGCTAGCACATACTCGTATTTGAGTAAGTCTTTGTTCACTAGTCATGTCATAAAAAGTACCCCTTAGTGAAAGTTCACCTCAACGCCCCTCCTGTCTTTGGCGATCCTGGCATAAGGGCATCTATATTGGGCTGATCCATATTAATTTTTAGACACTAAAATATGTCTATTTTAGCCTGATTGGGTTGGTCCAGTAGATAGATTAGAGGACCGTGCCCTTCCCTGACCTGTTTGGGCAGAGCGTGAACCAAGTGGGGCGACCTATTTGCAATTTTTTTCCCATTTCACACAATTTATATATATTGTATCCAAATAGCACCAAAAATTAAATTTAATACTATAAATTAGCATTTTGAATTAACACTCAACAAATTAGCACTGCTAAGAAGCTAACGTAGTTGATACTAATAATACCAAAAGTTTCAAATAACACGAAGTTCATACATAATATACAAAATAAGATAAATACGTGAGATCACACATCACGTTCTTGTGTGACAATTTACGTCTTTTCAAACAAAGCCTTTTAAACCGAGTCCATGATGCTCAAGTTGTTTATCATGATCAGGTTCTTCCTTGGCAATCAATTTGACGTATAATTTCACGGCTCTTGACCTGGCATTGGTCTCTTCAACTTGAAGAGCCCCTCAAGGGGGTCTTCTTTTTTGTAGCTCAACAAATCTTTGCATTTTCTCCTTTTTCTCTCGGCATCTCTCCTCTCTTTCCTATTGACACTTGCCTGCTCCTTGTCGGCGGTCAACCTTTCAATGTGTCATGCAATGACAGGCCACCTGTGCTTGGGCCACCCTCCTCGAGACCGATGACCCATGAATCATTGCCACACTTTTTTGAGCCATCTAGACCCTTTTGTATGAAGTATAGCATGTTCCCACTTGGGACATTCTTTGATCATCTTCCAACAATGGCTCAAGTGGAACGGTTTGTTCTCGTAGATCTCCTTGGAGAAATCCAAAGACTGGTGCACCTACACATATGGATGAAAATCCATAGGAATACTATTCACATTTGCAAGGTACATTTATATATTTTGATCAGACGAGGTTTTACCAAGTCTTGCACGTTGACGCCAATGACATGTCGCTCCTTCGCATGTTCATATGCACCACAAAACCTATTGCACTATACTTGGCCACCTATTTTGAAGAGATCGAGAGCATACACATAATTTTACATTACATGCTATTATGACATGTGAATGGATGGTGAAATTTAGAGGTTACAATCATACTGTGTTGGACAACGACAGGCCTAGCATTTTGATGAACAGTTTGTGGGGCACAGACATTTTGGCGGCGGAGAGCACCCGTGTCCTGTTGCTATGGTCCGACACCAACTCCCCGGCCATATGAGTGTAGTCGAGGTCTGGGGTAAGCATTACCAGGCCGGCCGGCATGGGCGAGATTTCCAGCGACGTAGAACGGGAGCCATCGAGCCAGGATGGTGAAGGAGTTAGTACCCTATTGGCAACAATAATACATTATTATTTATTTATGGCTCCATAGATATTGTTGAGGTTTATCCCTTTATGCTATAATTGTTTGTGGTTCTCCAATATGCGATTCTAAGGAAAACTCACAAGTATGTGTAAAGAGATAAACAACAAATTATTCCTAGTCTTGCCTCTAGGACTAGCTCATGTGTAGATGATGATCATATTTTCTCTGACCATGGGCATAGTTAGTGTGACAAAGATGCCCATCAGATTCTATGATATAATAAGAGATGGTTTCATCACAAGTTATTAGTATTATCCTAAGATGTTATCGTATGTACTACCTTAGACCATGTGAGTATATATATCATATACTCTCTTACTGGAAGGTGAGTTTTGAACTCATCAAATGTTACACCATAACTCGGTACTCATAAACGTGATCTTCAGGTATATCAGAAAAGTGTGGTTGCAACTTGGGTAGCTCAATATTGGGATATTTACCCTCCCGACGATGGAGAGATACACTTTGGATCATCTTGATATTGTGATGTCACATAATCGTATGTTCAAGACACACTGTCGTAGTGATCATACAAACATCGTAATACACTTGAAAATAAAGAGAATGAAACCGGAACGAGGATAATGGGTATAGTAATCAGGAAGTTAATTCACACAGATAGCTAAGTCTCACCTCAGGTTGTCATTAGTATCCCGAGGCATTGGGATTGACATATGGATTAACACTGGATTCTTTTGAAGTTATTAGTGTAGTTGTGGGAGCCATCACAGACGTCCATCTCCCGCAGCTGGTTATTGATCAAAAGGAGTTTTAGAGTCATGTGTCCATGTATTATGAACCTACTGGGTCACACGCTTAAGGTTAGTTAATCTATTGTGAGAGTTTTTATATATGGTATGTGGTTTAGAGAATGTCTGGAATAGTACCGGCAATATCGAAATAGTCTTGGTGAAGTAACAAAGTCATTTCGGAGGTACATGGGGATGAATCTGAGACTAAATATGAGTGAGAGACATTATCGGAAGAGTTTCAAAGGGGATCTAGGGTTTGGGGTGTCAGCCGACCCTTTCTTTGTGCGGAAGGGCGATGCCCCATGCCTTCCTTGTGGAAGTGGAGATGGCCAGCCCCTATCCAAGTTGGTCCCCTTGGCCTCCCATATAAACCCACCCTTCCCTCTCTCATAGACACACAATTTTCTCACGTTGGTTCTCCTCTCTCTAGCATGTGTGGGGGCTATCTCTACATACTTACCGAAATTGCTACGATATGGATGGCGAAGCCCTAACGGATTGACTAGTTGTACGCATAGATATCGACAGAGCTGCTCGATCCTAAGCATGGGCGGGCATAGGCTTATTCATGGGTATTCAGCTGAATACCCATTATTTTTGGCACAAAAAAATTGGTAACTATTCATCCGATTGTCTAGATATCCCATGGTACCTGGTTAGCCTCCAGCTGCAGCTAAATCAGTCTCGCTTCAGTCCTAGGAAGAGATTGAGTCAGTGTCGGCGGCAGCGGATGGCGCAGCGATCGATCCTACCGGTACGAGGCAACCTGGGAGGTGGTCGACGGGAGCACTGGGGTACCGTGACGCCGTTGCCATGGTGATTCTGGATTAATGTGGGATTGCACCGCTGCAGGCCACATGCATAGCCGCAGAAGCCAGCTTAGTCACAGAGTTTTCTCATGTGTTGGTAATGCCAAAATCTAAATCCAAAATGATCTTCTTCGAGTTTCCAAACTAGCAAATCAACAGTTGCTTTTTAATTAAAATTAGCTATTGAAGGGTAGGCTTCTGTAATAAATTGTGAACCTTTGAATTTTTTTTGCATTGGATTTTTTCTTTCTCACTTTTTTTTGCGACGTAAAGGGATTGTATTAATAGTGTTGTTACAATTTTGAAGGATACAAGTATACAACTCAACAATTCTTTTTGACTTTGAATACCCATTGTAGTTATCCTGTGCCCGCCCATGATCCTAAGGAGTAAGAAGTGAGGAGGAGATATCCCCGCGGCTAGGGAGGGATACACCTATGTGCGGGGACCACTGGAATCAAAGTCTTCATCGAGCCTTTCGCTTCAACCTCACCGAGTCCAATCTAAATCTCCACTTATTATTGCATCTTCATAGATAGATTTTTTTTCTGAGAAACACAGTACAAACGCGGATGTTCACATACACACGCATACACTCACCCCTATGAACGCGCGCGCACGCGCACACCCAACACTACGGGAAAACAGTTTCATTGCCATGCGACAATTCGCACGGCAAAGGCCCTTATTTGCCCGGCAAAGGTTTTGCCGTGCGTCGACGCACGGCAACGTCTGCACGGCAACGCCTCCGACGGCAACGAAGACATTGCCGTGCGCCTGACCAAACCGCATGGCAAAGGCCTTTGCCGTGCGCGCGCAACATTGCCGTGCGGCCGCCCCTTTGCCGTGCGCGTGATCTTTGCCGTGCGCTCGCCCCTTTGCCGTGCGGCTGATCTCTGCCGTGCGCCATCCTCTTTGCCGTGCGCCACCTCGTTGCCGTGCGCCTGCCTCTGCCGGGCCGTGCTCCCTTTGCCGTGCGGCAACACCCCAGCCCGCATGGCAAAGCCTCCTCCAGGCACACCCAGCAGCGTGCCAGGAGCACAGGTGAGCTCCACGTGGCGCCTTTGCCGTGTGTATGCACACGGCAAAGTGACCAAAAGTCCTTTGCCGTGTGCATACACACGGCAAAGGCCCCTGGATTTTTTATTTTTTTCTGTTTTCCACTAATCCCTGCATTTCAAAATAGCATTTCACATATATATAACATATACAATATATATATTCACCATAACATCACCAAACACATCAACAACACCACAAATACATCAACACACATAGTTTATGCATAACAAGTGCAATGTCCACAAATACATCAACACACATCAAGTACAAGTACAATCCATAACAAGTGCAATGTCCACAAATCCATCAAGACCATGCCATCAACCTTATTGTCCTCCTCCGCTTCCACCGGCCTCATCGTCATTGCCTTGTGACATATAATCTACAAGGTTGATGGAATGAACATTTGCATTTGCATATTGAACACTTGAACAAGTACAAGTAGCGGGTTGGGCACAAGAGGACTCACCGCGGTTCATGCTCCGGATGATGTTCATGTTGTTGACGGTGATAGGTGTCCCCGGGGTCTGAGTGGGCGGTGGCGGCATCCACGGCATGGAGTAAGGTGGAGGAGCAGGAAGACTCCCCGGTGGAGAAGTCAGAACCGTCTGGCTCATCAGCCAGCTCATCTGTGCCTGCTGCTGCTGCATCATCTGCTGCTGCTGTTGCATCTGCTGCATCATCTGTGTCTGCTGCTGCTGGTACTCCAGAATCTGCTGCTCCATCTGCGCCCTTTGCTCCTGGGCCGCCTGCTCCTTCACTGCCATCTCCTCCTACGTTGTGTTGCCGCGATGTCATTAACATTTCAATGGAAAGCATGTAAAGGAAATGTAGAGGCCCGAGGAAGAACATACCCGTAACCGCTCGACAGCTAGATCCGAAGCCCGTGGCCGGGGCTCTACCTCAGGCTGGCCGCTCTTACGACCACGACGGATCTGGCGGAGAGAGGGAACCTTCGCTGGGTCGACGCACCCGTCACCAAACCATAGGCGGCCATGCTTCAAGCCTTCTCCCGCAAGCACCGCGACCTCAGGGTCAAAGTCCTCGGCCTCTGGGTTGGCGTCCTCGCCGTACTTCTGCTTGAACTTGGAGACATACGATGTGCACTGGGTCTCGGATTGCGGGTTAACCCACACGGACCCCGTCTCAGGATCAGGCGTCTTCCTTTGCTTCATCTTCTTTAGCACGGCAAAGACGTTAGGCTTCGCTCCTGTCCTGACTTCCTGCAAAAGAGAACATGTAATTGAGTGAAGTGGCACACCCTTGCGGAGTTAACAAATATATAACATGAATTCAAAGAATGAAGGAACCATTAATTTTCTCACCTCCTTCTGCAGGTGAAGAGAGATGGGGATGCTGCCTTGGATATGCGATCCACCTCGCATCTCTGCCCGCTTCTTCTTGCCCTCCTCGTGCTTCTTCAGGTACTGGGGGCATGTCCACCACATGACCATCGCAAGAAAGCACCTCTCGTCGTTGCTGACGTACTGAGGAGGGTTCTACATGCACAAGATAAACCCATTATGGTAAAATAAACTACATGGCGATAAAGAAATCAATAACACATAAATGCAAATACCTGCAAGTACTGCCACGGCTGCATGAGCGTGTCGCGAGCGTCCTCCTTAGTCATGTGGACGAAGCGGTCGGCGTGCCAGTCGCGGACGCATTGAACACGTGCCTCGTAGTGCATGCCAGTCACCCTCTTCCTTGCAAGCTGGCGTAGGACATCATCGCACGCATTCTCCTTGCCCTCAGCCCTCTTGAAGTATTTCTGCAACCATGCACATAGGTAAAACAAGGGGCATTAGTGCAATTATTGTGAACCAAGGAGAGTGTATGAATGGTAAGAAGTCAAAAGTCACGTACCCAAAATTTGGCAACAACCAAATCCGCCGCGGTGCCGCGGCCAAGAGGATCTTCCGCGAGGCTGTAGTGCGCCCACCTCCAAGCTACGTCGCAGCCACCAGTAGGGAGATTGACTATCCCAGGGAAATACCATCTAAGTAGGCCCCCAAGGATGTTCGAGTACCCACGTGGTGGTCTCTGCGACGGGTCTTCATACTGGAACGAGCTGCACCATGAAACGACAACATCAATATGTATGTGATAATAATTTTGATAATGACAAAATTGCGATAACGAAATGCCAAAAATTAACATGTACCTCCTTCCATAGGGCTGTAGAACAACGTGCCTGTAGCGCCAGTCCTTCAGCGCGGGGAGCTGTGTTATCCCACGCCGATATGGCTTCCTATCACGTGGCCTCAGCCTCTCCACAGCTGGAACGTACTGGTAATCCTCCGGCGCTTTTGAAAGGATCGTATGCCGCACCTAGAGGGGGGGGGGGTGAATAGGTGCTAACCAATTTTTAGTTCTTTTTCAATTTAGGCTTGACACAAAAGGTAAATTCTCTAGATATGCAACTAAGTGAATTTACCTATATGACAAGGTTATCAACTAGGCAAGATATAGCTACGCAATATATAAGAGATAGAGTGGGATAGAGGTAACCGAGAGTGGAGCACGCGATGACACGGAGATGATTCCCGTAGTTCCCTTCCTTTGCAAGAAGGTACGTCTACGTTTGGAGGAGTGTGGTTGCTACGCAAGCCAAACCAACAGCCACGAAGGCTTCACTCAGATCTCCTGTGAGCAACGTCACGAAGGCCTAGCCCACTTCCACTAAGGGATTTCCTCGAGGCGGAAACCGGGCCTTTACAAAGTTCTTGGGGCACACATCCACAACCAAATTGGAGGCTCCCAAATCTGTAACAACACAACAAATCAACAAGCATACATCAACAACAACAACTAGGGATCCAAAGAGGAACACTAGCAAGGGGGCCCTCAAGCATAAGAGGGGGAAATGAAGAACGCTTCGGTGAGGATGTAGATCGGGGTCTTCTCCTTCGATTCTCCAAAGCACAAGTGATTTGGGTGGTTGAGGAGGAGATGCGGCGATTTTGGTGTTCTTGGTGGCTCAGCAATGGAGGATGAAGTTCTTAGGGTTTGAGCAAGCTTCCAAGGTAGGTGAAGGGGGGTATTTATACCCCACCTACTTTTCTGCCCGTTGGAGAAGAATCGCCAGCAGTGCCGGCCAGGATCCGCCGGCAGTGCCGGCCTGAATATCGAAATAGCAGCTAACAGGCTGGCAGCGATGCCGGGCCGAAACGCCGGCGATCTTGGGGTGCACTGCCCGGCAGTGCCGGTCTGGACACGCCGGAAGTGCCGGCCTAGATACGCCGGCGGTGCCTGGGTGTTGCCGGCGGTGCCGGCTTTGGACCAGACTTCAGGTTCCTCCTTCTTTTCTTCCTTTTTGAGTGAGTCGAGATTTTCCTGTGATATCTTTTCCTAAACTGTAAACCACTTAGCACACGGTTAAATTGTCACCGGTGTTGTTAACAAACACACAAAACTCAGAGATCATGAAATGTTCTTTCAATCTCCCCCTTTTTGGTGTTTGATGACAATACCGGGATTTTGCAAAGAATAGAGCAAGAATATCTATATGTTTGACAGAAGAGAGAAACTCCCCCTAGATGTGTGCATGCGAGAAATTTAGTGCAAGAATGTATATATGCACACATTAGGTATAGAGCAACTTCAACTAACAAGATAGTAAGCACAATGCTCATAAGACATAAGGCATATAATGTATGGGAAAAGATAAAAGATGACAAGTTAAGATCATACCTTTTCATACTGACATCCTTAACATTTCAAGACAATAGCCTCAATATTATGAACAAGAATCCCATAATCACATCAAGTATCAAATTGAGATAGATCCATGGACAATATGAGATATAAGATGATCATACCAATCCATGACAATACTCTCAACCATATAGAATACCGAGTTCAATATGAGATATAAGATGATCATACCAATCCATGACAATACTCTCAACCATATAGAATACCGAAACCATAGCAATAGTTCACCACACAAAGGACACATAAAACATAAGATAAGGTTCAACATAACATAGAAGATAAAAGGAGGACACGAGCTTTAACGGAATGATAAAAAGCAAATGCTTGTGCCCTTAAACCACCCTAGCAAATCCCGTGCAAGTCCTACTAGACCTTCTTCTCCCCCTTTGGCATCAAGACACCAAAAAGGAGAAAAGAAGCGATGCTACAACGTCCCATGAGAGCTCACTCATCCTCCGTCTCTTCATCGTCCTCCGACTCTTCATCCTCTTCAGACTCGGCGGGCTCAACATCATCACTAGGAGGGCGCCGACGGCGAGAAGGACCGGGGAGCCCAAGCTGTTCAAACTCAGACACATTGCCATGCTTGGAGAGCCATTCTTCTTCAGGAGTGATGACCTCCTCAGATCCACTTTCAACAGGAATATCCAACTTGCGCATGATGAGCTTTGTGTTCCTCCTGTCCATTTTCCGCTCCCTATGAGCCTGATACTGACGCCTGTTGATGTCAGACTTGAGGCAAAACATCTTGGCCAACTTGGCCTCTATGCGAGCAAACCAGCCATTGTCAGCAGGAGGTGCAAACTCAAAATCAGAGTCTTCTTCAGCAGAATCCTCATCATTGGGAAGACGAGGAGGGTTGTCGTGAGTCTTGACCTTGAGATCCTTAGCCTTGTGAGGTACCAAAACACCTACCTCATCAGAGAGTATGCCATATCCAGCATTGTCCCAACGAGAGCATATGAAGCGCATGAAGTAAGGGGCAAAAACAGGAGCCTTGCGAGCAATAATGCATGCCCAAAACTCATTCCACAGAAAGTCCATCACATCAAGCTGAATCCCAGAGTCACGGTGCTGATGAGAGAGATATAACAAGTTCCCAAGGTATCCATAGATCTGATCAACGCAACCAACCTTGGGATTAAGGACCTCTCGATAAATGCGGAGGAGGATGTCATACACCGGGCGAAGAAATTTCTGAGATCCATATACCACTTCTCCTTCAAGATAGAGATCAGCAAGGAGAGCCTTCTCAATGGGCTTGGGAGTGGTGTGAGCTCTAAAATATCCATCTGCATTGTCAGGGAGCACAGGATAACCAAGGCAAGCTGCAAATTGGTCCCAAGTGCCATGTAGCAAGCGACCCTCTGTCATCCAAGTCATAGTCTTGGCATCATCATTGTCAACATAAACTGTGGCAAAGAATTGCCCAATCACATCCACACTGTAAGGCTGCTGGAACTTCATAAGAGGAAAGAGACCAAACTGCTCACAAATCTCTCGAGCTTCTGCAAAGTATTGGACATGTTTATCCATGTGAGAAAAGTTGATGTGATGCATAGGAGCGACTTTGTAGGTGGCATGAGCATAGAGATCATCAAAAATCTTCTCTTGATACTTAGTCCAGAACAGCTCAGAGCAATTGGTGGCCTTGGGAGTGGTGTAGATGTTGGTCTGACGCAGTCGAGCATACTCATGATCGGGCCACTTCCCAACAGGCATGCCTCTCAACCTCCTGATGAGATTAGCTCGAGGTTCAACCGGAGCCATGTTCTTCTCCCGACGAGACGACTTCTTCACAGGTAGGACTTCAGCTTCAAAGTCACTCGGTAACGTCCGTTTTCCTGAGTTGAAGCGATGAGGGTCAGCACCTGCACCTGTGATAGCAATGGATGGAAGAAGCATATGATAAGGTACACTAAAACAGAGCAATCTTGATAAACAAGGCATGATGAATGATATGTTTAAGATACAACAAGAAAAAGGCTAAAGAAGATCTGGGCACAGCTTCACCGGCAGTGCCGGGGAGGTACGGGCGGCAGTGCCGGCCCGACCGGCAGTGCCGGTGAGACAGGGGCGGCAGTGCCGGCCCAACCGGCAGTGCCGGTGGGGAGGGGGCGGCAGTGCCGGTCAACAGGAAAAATCGCCAGATCTGCTCTAGACTCAAACATTGTTCCTCAAACTTTCACAAAACCATGCACAAGGTTATCCACCTCTATGGCAAAACTTACGGAAAGAATCATCCAACCATCTTTCTTCTAGAGAGGTCTACCCAATCTAGAGAGGGAGAGAGAGGAGGGAGACTAACCGGAGGAGGAAGCCATGGAGGGGAGGGGGCCCTGCCCGGATCAACCGACCAGAGGAGGAAGGAGAGCCCGGGACGGCGGCCGGAGGGCAGGGGCGACGGCGGCGGCGGCTGGAGTCGGATGGGAGGAGGAGACACGCGCTGGGGAAGAAAAAGGGCAGTTGCCCTAACCCCCCTTGCGGGTCCACTACATATCCCACGCCAACAGCGGCAGTGCCGCCCAGCCGGGGCCGGCAGTGCCGGCACCACCGGCAGTGCCGGTGTGGACACGCCGGCAGTGCCGCCGAAGCTGCCCACAGCCCAAAAACCCTCGAAAAATTGCGGAGTTTTAGAGTATGGAGATAGATATGGTTTCTTTAGGAAAGGTGAGGCTTAGGATAGATACGCCAAACTGTGAGATGGTACATGATCACTCATTTTTGCAAATAAATCAAATGAAGGCCAAAAATGAGTGATTTCCCATAAACAAGGAGATGTCAAAAAGATCCAATGAAAATCCAAACAACTCCAACTCTTCACGAAGAAGAGTGTGGTGGCCTAGGCCACCATATATGAGTGTTATGGTATGGCACCGCGAAGATATATCTAGGGTCCAAACCAATACTCATCATTTAAGCTCACATATCAACATATGATATAACGAGAATGAAATCATTAATGTTGGCATTATGGGGGGAGGGATAGCTCAATAATTTAAACCGCACTCCCCCTATTTCCATGCCCACATCTAAACCAAATAAAGTTTTGAGACGAAGGTGTGTTTGCAAGATAGTCAAGCTATACTCCTTGAATCGATGATATTTAGCTCATTCCTCAAATAAGTGAACCTTGCTTCATCAAGAGGCTTCGTGAATATATCGGCAAGTTGATCTTTGGTAGGAACATAGATAAGCTCAATATCACCACGGGCAACATGATCCCTAATGAAATGATTCCGGATCTCAATATGCTTCGTTCTTGAATGTTGCACCGGATTATAGGCAATCTTGATAGCACTTTCATTGTCACATAATAGAGGCACTTTGTCACAAATGACACCGTATTCCTTTAAAGTTTGCCTCATCCATAACAATTGAGTGCATCCACTTGCGGCGGCAACATATTCGGCTTCGGCGGTGGAGAGAGATATGCAATTTTGCTTCTTAGATGACCAACACACCAAGGACCTACCAAGAAATTGGCAAGCCCCCGAGGTTGATTTCCTATCATCCTTGTCTCCCGCCCAATCCGCATCGGTGTACCCATTGAGAATAAAACTTGAGCCTTTGGGGTACCAAATACCATATCTTGGGGTATCAACCAAATATCGAAAGATTCTCTTGAGAGCTATCATGTGGCTCTCCTTAGGAGAAGCTTGATACCTTGCACACACACCAACACTCAACACTATGTCCGGTCTAGATGCACAAAGGTAAAGCAAGGATCCAATCATGGAGCGATATACCTTTTGATCCACCTCTTTACCATTGGGATCAAGTGCAAGATGACATTTGGTAACCATAGGAGTGGCAACACCCTTCATCTCGGTCATCTTGAACCTCTTGAGCATGTCTTGGAGATATTTTGCTTGATTGATGAAGGTTCCTTCTCTCAATTGCTTGATCTCAAAACCAAGGAAGAACTTCATCTCTCCCATCATAGACATCTCAAACCTATCGGTCATAAGCTTTGAGAATTCATCATTGAAAGCTTTGTTAGTAGAGCCAAATATAATATCATCAACATATAATTGGCAAACGAAAAGCTCCCCATTGACTCTCTTAGTAAAAAGAGTGGGGTCGATTAGCCCAACATCAAACCCACGGTCTACCAACAATTCCTTAAGGTGCTCATACCAAGCTCTAGGAGCTTGTTTGAGACCATAAAGTGCTTTATCAAGCTTGTAGACATGGTTAGGAAAGTTGAGATCCTCGAACCCCGGGGGTTGCTTAACATACACCTCTTCATGCAAAGGACCATTAAGAAAAGCACTTTTCACATCCATTTGTTGTAGCTTAAAGTTATGATGCGATGCATAAGCAAGAAGGATACGGATGGACTCAAGACGAGCCACGGGAGCATAGGTCTCTCCAAAGTCAATCCCTTCAACTTGAGAGAAACCTTGAGCCACCAATCTTGCCTTGTTCCTCACAATATTTCCAAACTCATCTTGCTTGTTCTTGAATATCCATTTAGTGCCTATAACATTGCGGCACTCCTTTGGCTTCTCTACTAAGGTCCACACTTTGTTGCGCTTGAAGTTGTTGAGTTCCTCATGCATGGCTTCAAACACTTTCTTGGGTTCCACAACGGAGATATAGGCATGATGATTGCTAAAGTTAGCCAATTGCCTTCTTGTGGAGACTTTTGCTCGAACATCACCAAGGACCTTATCATGAGTGTGTCCACGAATTTCAAGGGTCCTATCTCTTCTTGCCAAACGACGGGCCTCGATCTCCTCCTTGGTTCTTCTTGGCCTTGGAGGTGTCACTTGATCAACTTGATCATTTGGGTCCCCATCTTGACCTTCAATTTGAGCTTCCTCAATTACTTGAGGTTGCTCATCCTCATGTGCTTGATCTTGGACATTATCCGGTGAGAGTAGAATGTTGAAAGGATATTCATCGGATCCATCATGAATCCGTGGTTGATCTTGTCCTTGATCTTGTCCTTGATCTTGCACACAAGGGGGAGGGTTTTGTTCTTGTTCTTGGGTTGGTGCATCATTTGCTTCACTTGATGGGGTTTGTTGATGTTGAGAAGATGAGGGCTCCACCGTGGTAGAGCATAGTCCTTCCCGAGACGCCACACCGTGTCCCTCAATGGGGCGGAAAAATCCCACACCCATTCTTACTATGGCATCTTGAGGTATTTCATCACCTGCACAAACATCAACTTGCCCCACTTGGGAGCCATCATTTTCTTCGAACTTCACACTACAAGATTCAATGATAATCCCGGAGGATACATCAAAGATTCTATAAGTGTGAGATTCGGCACCGTAACCAACAAATATACCCTCCAAAGCTTTAGGAGCAAATTTAGACAAACGAACCCCTTTGATTTTGTAGAAACACTTACACCCGAACACCTTGAAGTATGAGATATTAGGCTTGTTCCCGGTGAGTATTTCATATGGAGTCTTGTTCAAGCCCTTGCGGAGATATAGCCGGTTGGAGGAGTGACAAGCGGTGGAGATGGCTTCGGCCCAAAAGTTATAGCGGGATTTATACTCCGCCATCATAGACCTCGCCATATCCATAAGAGTCCGGTTCTTCCTCTCCGCAACACCATTTTGTTGAGGGGTGTAAGCAGCGGAATATTGATGACGAATCCCCTCATCACTAAGAAAATCATTGAGTGTGTAGTTCTTGAACTCGGAGCCGTTGTCACTTCTTATTGCCATAATGAGGAGGTTGTGTTGGCATTGCACCTCGGTAGCAAAATCAATGAATACTTGTTGAGTCTCATCTTTCGTCTTGAGAAAGTAAACCCAAGTGTATCTTGAGTAGTCATCGACAATCACCAAGCAATGTTTCTTCGCACCAAGACTTGCATGAGTAACAGGACCAAAGAGATCCACATGAAGGAGCTCCAAGATCCTCTTGGAAGAGATGATGGTCTTTCTTGGATGCGGAGAGTCATGCATTTTGCCTTCAACACAAGCCCTACAAACACGATCTTTGGCAAAAGACACATTTTCCATTAGTCCCACAATATGGTTCCCCTTGTGAAGACTTTGCAAAGTTCTCATGTTGACATGGGCTAGGCGGCGATGCCACAACCAACCCACGTCCGCCTTTCCGAATAGGCACATCGCACTTGACGTGGTGGTCCCCAAAAAGTCCACCACATACAAGTTGTGTTCGCGATACCCAACGAATGCGACTTTTAGAGTCTTGCTCCACAAGAGGACCACAATATCATTATCAATAAAGACGGCGAAACCCATCTTGCCAAGGGCGGAAACGGAAAGCAAATTGTAACCAAGGGTTTTGACAAGCATGACATCCACAAAAGTAATGTTGTGTGCAACCACAACCTTGCCAAAACCCAATACCTCGGATGTAGAATTATCGCCAAAGGAGACGGTGATATCATTTATGTTAGGCCTCAACTCCTTGACGAGGTTCTTGCCGCCGGTCATATGACTTGTACATCCACTATCAAGTACCCATTTTGAACCTCCGGCGGCATAGTCCTACATGAGATCAATTCTTGGATTTAGGTACCCATTTTTCAATGGGTCCTCTTTTGTTAGCAACAAGGGTCTTTGGGACCCAAATAGACCAAGCAACGTAACCATCATATGGACCAACATACTTAGCATAAACATCACCATAATAATCTTTAAAGAGAACATAGTGAGGATTATCTATTCCCGCACCATCATCATTAATGGTGTTACCCTTTCGGGGTTCACCATTAGCTTTCTCATGTGCGGGCTTGGTCTTTTTCTTGTTTGCCTTTTTAGCCTTGGAATTAAAACCAAGTCCCTCCTTCCCATTGTTTGATCTTTGCTTACTCAAAAGATCATCCAAAGAAAGTTTACTTTGGGGAGAGGAGGTCCTAGCAAGTTCATCTTTCAACCTAGCATTTTCCTCAATAACATTTGCATGATCACATGAAGGAGTAGAGGAGCTAGGCACATCATATGAGGCAAGCCTAATTTGAAGTTGCTCATAAGACTTGGATAAGAGAGTGTATTCACTCTTCAAAGCTTTGTGAGCTTTGTCTAGTTCATCTAGATCTTTCACAAGTTTCTCATGATCAACCTCAAATTGGGCCTTTTCCTTTTTAAGCACTTTAGACTTAGCCCTAGCAAGATCTCTAGCTTTAGTGAGCTTGTTAATTTTATCTTGAGGCTCTTCAAGAGTTTCTAGCCTCTCCTCAAGAGAAGCTATAGTTTCTTGACTTTCCTCAAGAGCATTTTTAAGAGCATGGATTTCAAGAGAGTCTTCTCTCTCTATTTGACCCTTTTTCTCAAGCATATCACTTTGTTGAGCTATACGAACCATGAGGCTAGAAACATGCTTCTTAGTGTTACCTTGTAGGTTAAGAATGAAATCATCAAACTCTTGCATTTCTTGTTTCACTTTTAGACTAGCATCATCAACCCCTAGATCACTAGATAAGTTAGGCATAGAGGGGTTAGGGGATGATACCTCGGAGGATTTAGCCATAAGGCAACTTTCTTCCTCCACATGAATGACCTCATTGGGGGATTCACTTGATGATGAAGCGTTGGTGGAGAGGGAGGCAAGAGCGACCAATCCATTAGAGGTTGCATCTTCTTCATCATCAACATCATCATCTCCGGAGGTATATTCTTCTTGAGTTGATAGCACAATAGGTGTGTCCAAGGAGGACCTTGCCATGAAGCAATGTGCATTCTTGATTTGAGGGTTCTCATTGGGAGATTCAAAGAGAGATGAAGAGGGTGTGTTGGTGGTGACGATGGCGGCTAATTCCTTTGAGCTTTCTTCATCTTCATCACCACTAGAACTTTCAACTTCATCGGTAGAATATTCTTCCCTTGTTACTAGCACAACTCTTGAGGGCCTCTTGCCCTTCTTGGTCTTGTTGTTGTAGAACTTCTTGTTGAGGGGCTTTGAATATTTGCCCTTTGAGTCTTTGCTCTTGTCCTTGGGAATGAGCCTCCCATTATGAAGCTCTCTATTCTCATAGGGGCATTCGGCAATGAAGTGGCGCTTGTCATCACAATTGTAGCATGATCTTGTCTTTGGACCAAAGCTAGTGAACCCATTTTTGTTGTTCCTCTTGATGTTGTCTTCCTTGGCCTTGGAGGGATCAACCCAAAAGGATTTTGCATGGAAGGCCATGTGATCATGGTAGTGGCATTGCAAATATTCCTGGATAGGTCATACTCCAAGATGCTCTATAAGATTCTTGAGGAACCACTTCTTCAACGGAGTTGACCACCAAGGCAAGGTTGGAACCTTTTGCCATCCCAATAGCACGATTGCGAGAATCATGAGAGGTTTCCTCAAGCACCTTGAGAGCTTGCAACTCGTGCACAACTTGTTGAGAGGTGAGAGAGGAATAGCATTCCCTTCCCACAAGAGTCTTGACATCAATGGGTACAAATGGCATCATGCATTCAATGTACTTCTCCTTGATCCAAGAATCATTGATGTGGGTGGCACCAACAAGCCGGAAGGCATCGACAACGGTGAGAAGTCTTCCATACATGTCTTCATGATCTTCATCCGGTAGCCTCATGAACCCTTCGGCTTTATTCTTGAGAGCATTATACTTGTTCCTCCTTGTGCTCTCACTTCCAATGCAACTCGAGGTCAAACCCTCCCAAGCTTCCTTGGCGGTGGTGTAGTTAGGACACGATGCAATTCCTTTGTCCCCACACTAGTTTGAATCATGTACAAGGCGGTGACATTGAGTTGACTATCAACCGCTTCTCTTCTAGTCAACTTGTCGGGGTTGTATGGCTTGAAGCCCTCCATGATGATTCTCCATAATTCATTGGAGGCACTACAAACATGAGAGCGGAACTCAAATCGCCAAGTATCGAAATTTTCAATAGAAAACTTAGGTGGGTCGCCCCGAATGTTCAAATGAGGATGGGGAACCGGTATATCGGGTGATTGGAAAGGTGGAGGTACTCGATTGTAGCTCTCACTTTCACTAGTTCCCTTGGGAGATGCAATGGGGGATTTGGTAGTGTTTAAGTTATCACCTTCCACGGGTTTGGTAGATGAGGGTAAGTCCGAAGCCTCTCCCTCATCTAACACACCCGTGTCTTTTACCTCTACACTAGGAGCCTTGGGAAGGGCCGGAGCTAAAAGCTCGGCAATCATCTTTTTCATGCTTTCCATTTGGGCTTCCATGGAGGACTTCAACGAATTGAAGTCTTCCACGGAGACCATCTTGGCGGCCCCTTCCGAGGACTCCTCGTCCGGCATACTCTTAGGCGGTTAAGCCCGAAATAAGAGCCGAGGCTCTGATACCAATTGAAAGGATCGTATGCCGCACCTAGAGGGGGGGGTGAATAGGTGCTAACCAATTTTTAGTTCTTTTTCAATTTAGGCTTGACACAAAAGGTAAATTCTCTAGATATGCAACTAAGTGAATTTACCTATATGACAAGGTTATCAACTAGGCAAGATATAGCTACGCAATATATAAGAGATAGAGTGGGATAGAGGTAACCGAGAGTGGAGCACGCGATGACACGGAGATGATTCCCGTAGTTCCCTTCCTTTGCAAGAAGGTACGTCTACGTTTGGAGGAGTGTGGTTGCTACGCAAGCCAAACCAACAGCCACGAAGGCTTCACTCAGATCTCCTGTGAGCAACGCCACGAAGGCCTAGCCCACTTCCACTAAGGGATTTCCTCGAGGCGGAAACCGGGCCTTTACAAAGTTCTTGGGGCACACATCCACAACCAAATTGGAGGCTCCCAAATCTGTAACAACACAACAAATCAACAAGCATACATCAACAACAACAACTAGGGATCCAAAGAGGAACACTAGCAAGGGGGCCCTCAAGCATAAGAGGGGGAAATGAAGAACGCTTCGGTGAGGATGTAGATCGGGGTCTTCTCCTTCGATTCTCCAAAGCACAAGTGATTTGGGTGGTTGAGGGAGGAGATCTGGCGATTTTGGTGTTCTTGGTGGCTCAGCAATGGAGGATGAAGTTCTTAGGGTTTGAGCAAGCTTCCAAGGTAGGTGAAGGGGGGTATTTATACCCCACCTACTTTTCTGCCCGTTGGAGAAGAATCGCCGGCAGTGCCGGCCAGGATCCGCCGGCAGTGCCGGCCTGAATATCGAAACAACAGCTAACAGGCTGGCCGGCAGTGCCGGGCCAGAAACGCCGGCAGTGCCGGGGTGCACGCACCGGCAGTGCCGGTCTGGACACGCCGGCAGTGCCGGCCTGGATACGCCGGCAGTGCCGGCCTGGTGTTGCCGGCAGTGCCGGCCTGGACCAGACTTCAGGTTCCTCCTTCTTTTCTTCCTTTTTGAGTGAGTCGAGATTTTCCTGTGATATCTTTTCCTAAACTGTAAACCACTTAGCACACGGTTAAATTGTCACCGGTGTTGTTAACAAACACACAAAACTCAGAGATCATGAAATGTTCTTTCAGCTTTCCAATGTAGGCTTTGATCAGGATCGAACACTAAGTTCCCCAACCCCTCATCCTCCGAGAGGTCCTCCTCGTCCCCCTCCTCCTCCTGGTCCTTCCCACCCCCCTCCTCCTCCTGGTCCTCCCCACCCCCCTCCTCCTCCTGGTCCTCCCCACCCCCGTGGTGCTCCTGGTCCTCCCCACCCCCCTCCTCCTCCTGGTCCTCCCCACCCCCGTGGTGCTCCTGGTCCTCCTCCTCGTCATCATCATCGGCTGCGGGAGGGGGGCTAGGACTAGGAGTGAGTACCCGCGTCGCATTCTTCCTACGCGGCCGCCCTGTGGGAGCGACAGGAGGGGGGCTAGGAGGGGGGTAGTAGCTCGGCCCCGCCTCGAAGTCTCTACACCTACCAAGTCCTTTAGCTTCTTTTTAAGACCGCCACCCCTTTTTTTTGGCGGCATGCTTCAATCACCTGCAAACACAAATGAAGAGAGTGGTTTATTAGTACGCAATATTGTAAAGAGATAAATATTAGTGAAAGCAACAGAAATATAAGTAGATGAACATTAATGAAAGCAACAATAATGCAAAAGGATGAACATTAATTAGTGGAAGCAACAAATAGCTGTAACATCCCAAATTTCAAATAAAGGAAGAAGAACAATTCCAAATATCCAAATTTCAGAACCAACAAAAACTTTTACTTTGCATATAGTACCCTGCATAGGACTTATGCATTTTGAGTGATATGCCATGATGATTGTTACCTTGTGTATATGATGAACTCCAAAACCCTAGAGTGATCAAGTGATCATCATAAATCTAATCCATCAAAAGGAGAAAGAAATCCAATATTATGAAAACCCTAAAAACCCTAACATATGGTCTATGGAATTTTTGTAAAATTGACCCTAGACCCATTTGATCTTCACTAATACTTGTAATATGATGTCAAAGAGTAATTACAACTTTGGGAATCAAAGATATACCATTTAAACCAAATTCAAATTTGAAAATATGATCACATATGATAATGGTCATTTCTGACTTTTATAGTCTGGTCACCACTTTGAGCCTCTCTATTTCAAAATTTCTAAACTAAACAAATCCAAATCTTGGCATGTCATCCAAGTACACAACAAGGTGAACAACTTTTGTAAAGATCATGATATCAAATTCAGTATGGATCAAGAGTTATGATCAAGAGAAGATGAGACATTGAAACATATGTAAGATTCCCAAAATTCAAAATGTGATCAAACCTGGCCCAACCTTGACCACTACTTGACCTAGCCCTACTCCCCTGACCTAACCCTACCTAGCCCATGCAAAGGATCGACATGGACACGACCAGAACATGGCTGGCCATGGCCATGCCGACCCCGTTCCACCTCGACACCCTCCCCTCTCATCTCTGCCTCTCCACTCCTCTCCACCTTGCCAAACACGAAGCCCTTGATCCCAGAAGATCTCCCGTACGCGCCATTGATTGAGAGGACGACGACAGGACCCGGACGACGCGCGCCCAGTACGTCCCAGGTACGCCGCGAGCGGCATGGGCGACGTCACTGGCGCACGGACGCGCGCGACCCGGCCACGCGGCGCCCGCCAAATCTCGCCGTACCCCGACCATATCCGCGCGCCGTAGTACCTTTCTCGCCACGCGGAGCTCGCCGGACACGCCGACGTCATGCCTTGGCGACCACGGCCGCCGGAGAGGACGAACGCGCCCGCCACGGCCGCGACAGTACACGCGCCGCCCGACCACCGTACGCGTCGCATTAACTCGCCATGGACGCTCGCGGATTCGCCGTACTCTCCCGATCGTCGCTGCGTCACGCCTAGCCCTCTAGCTCGCCGGAGACGCCGCGCTCGCGACGACCAGCTCCCCGCCTCGCAGCACCCCTTCCCTCCTATAAATAGAGACCTCCCTGGACACAACCAAGCACACCACCATGATCACCACTCACCACCGCCTCGCCCAGCACCAGTAGCCACCTCAATCGTCGCCGGAGCAAGGCCAATCGATGCATCACTGCCGCGGAAGCTCTACAGCAATCACCGTCGATCCAGGCCTCCCCAAGCGACGGCACTGCTACCAGGAGTCTCGCCGTCGTCTACAACCTCGTCGAGCATACTGCCAACCCTAGCTGGAGCCACCGTAAGCCCTCCGACCCCCTACCTGCGCCGCCGGCGAACTTCTCTCTCGCCGTCGACGACGATGCCTGTGCGCCGTTAGATCGCATTCTAATCCAACGCCCCACGTTAATCCATACCGCTTCGGCAGTTAAGTGTCGCTGACGGGTGGATCCCACTGTCAGGCGGCCCGCGCGTGCACAGATGCGTGGTGGGCTGGCCTTGGGCCGTTTTTAAACAATTGAGCCCAGTAGTTTTTCCCGCCAGCCCGTTTAATTCAAAACTCGTTTAATAAATTTAGTTTGAATTCAATACAGAACCCAACTTTGAAAATTCATAGAATCTGTTTGGCTTGGCCAAATTTAACAAACTTTATATACTTGGAAAGCTAGCAAAAAGATCTACATTATGCCACTGGTCTCACCTCTCGATTTGCTGTTTCGTGTTAATCATATCTAACAGTATTTGTAATCTTGTATCTTCGCAGATTGTTAGCAGGAATAATTATGCAAATGACTGCTATTCAAAAGAATTTGGCATGAAAGTGACAAACCAACTTGCATTGGTTGATGCTCGTGTACTTCCTGCCCCAAGGGTATTATCTCAAAAACATAGTAGCGAGTAATAATGTTTGTACTTACTGTTTGCATTCATCTGACCTCTAGCATTTCTCCTGTTATTAGCTTAAATATCACGAATCTGGACGAGACAAAGTATGTGATCCTTTCGTAGGACAATGGAACATGATTAACAAGGTACTTCTCTAGTTCATATTTAATAACCTAGTAGTACCATTTTCTGCAGCGTTTATGTATTCAGTGCCTATGATTTGTATTTTCATTTTTATCTTACCTGTTATTAGCCCTAGCATGTGAGTAACATGGTGAGCAACATTTGTATTTAGTGACTGATTGTCTTGGTATGCAGCTATGATCGTATATGCCTTCTTTTCACTGATATATGATATTATATGATTATGTTTGTAATATTTGTGTCTGGTTATATATTTTACTTTTTGTCATGCAGCTATGATCGTATATGTCTTCTTTCATTGACTATATTTCACTTCTTTTCATTTGCTTGCTACACCAAACAGTCTAGGTTTATTGATTTCATTGTTTTTCCCAGAAATTTGTCAATGGAGGATCGGTCAACTATTGGGCATGCCTAACTTTTGCTTCTCGCCTGCACCCAAAGGACATTGGCATGTTCTGCAACGATCTTGCCCGCATGTGCAATAGCATTGGCATGGTATTTTTTTTGTAGAATGAGTAACTTTTTCTTCTTCTGGAAGGAGAACTCCTGTCACAAGCATATATATTGATTCACTGAATTTCTTATTCTAGCAAATGAATATGAAACCATGCGTGGATATCACACAGCCAAGCCGTCAGGATAGTGTGGAGTCTGCAATCAGAACTATCCATAGGAATTCTTCACAAGTACTTGCTCAGCAAGGTCTAGCAGGGAAGCAACTTGAGTTGTTGATCATCATACTACCTGATGTTAGTGGTTCTTATGGTAAGCTCGTTAAATAGATTCTGAATCTGATGTATGATGATTTCAATTTCTCGGTTTTAATTACAAGTTCCTGACGATTAATGTAGGAAGGATTAAACGGCTTTGTGAAACCGAGCTTGGTGTAATAACTCAGTGTTGCTTACCTAGAAATGTTCAAAAGGGTGGAAAACAGTATCTTGAAAATCTTTCTATGAAGATCAACGTTAAGGTATGATTGACTAGCTAATCTACAATCAGGTCCAAAGAACATTTAGAACATGTTTTTTTGTGTGACTAGGTTGGAGGTCGGAATACCGTGCTTGAAAATGCTTTGTACAAGAGGATACCACTTCTGACAGATGTCCCCACCATAGTTTTTGGAGCTGATGTCACACACCCATCTCCTGGAGAAGATGCATCTCCTTCTATCGCTGCGGTATGTCCTTTTGTTCTCTCTTGATCATCATCTCACAATATGTGTGCATTTTTCAGTCTTCTTTTGTTGGGTTCCTGCTCTATATTGCATTTTCCTCCTGTTCATGGAAACGTTCAGAGCTGGAATTGCTTTGTATTTTACTATGTAATGTCTGAACCACAGTATCGAAAGTAAATTTTCATTGTGATGGCAACTAAGGTTTTTTTATTTCAGTGAGAAATAATTCTTCGCTTTTACTTTGTATGACTATGCCAACTAGCTCAAATCCTCATTTGCTGTATGTCGTCTTGGCATTGTAGTATTATGAATGTATATGTATTTAAGGCTTCTAGTTCATCCCATCGCAGGTTGTTGCATCGATGGATTGGCCAGAAGTTACGAAGTATAAATGCTTGGTATCTTCACAAGGTCATAGGGATGAAATTATAGCTGACCTTTACACAGAAGTAAGAGATCCATAGAAGGGGCTTGTTGCCGGCGGGATGATAAGGCAAGGCAACATTATTTTTTTTGCAAATCAATGCGTAGTTTTTTTCATTTTTCAGTAATAACATTTAATTATTGCAGGGAACTGCTTGTCTCTTTCTACAAAGCCACTGGATGCAAACCTAGCAGGATTATATTTTACAGGTTTGTTATCAACAGTCTTTCTTTTACAAAATCATTTCTTAGTCTCGTCTTGATATTAAATATTAAATATGCAGGGATGGTGTTAGTGAGGGACAGTTCAGCCAAGTTTTGCTCTATGAAATGGATGCAATTCGCAAGGTTATTTTCACCTCTTTGCGCCTCATGGAATTTGCAGTGATACACGTATTTTGTTTTCCGTTTCATGTACTACATGCCAGCTACATAATGTTGTTCTTGTTCCCAGGCATGTGCTACTTTACAGGAGGGATATCTTCCGCCAGTTACATTTGTTGTTGTGCAAAAGAGGCATCACACTCGCCTATTTCCTGAAAACCATGGTGCACGAGATTTGACGGATCGAAGTGGAAATATACTGCCTGGTATGTTTTCCTGCTGGTCAGTTGGCATAATATTTGTATGGCTTGGTAGAGTGTACATAAATATCAATGCTTGCAATGGAACAATCTTGAAGTCTCTATTGTACTTCTTTCTCAGGAACTGTTGTCGACACAAAGATCTGTCATCCTAGTGAGTTTGATTTTTACCTCTGTAGCCATGCTGGTATTCAGGTAAAGTTACATGATAAACCTTTTTGTGGAGTCCCATGCTTCTAATCATCTAGTGGGCTGGACAATTTTTTGATGATAATGATTGTAAATTTCCTCGATATCGTTTTTTATTGTGTGCCTTCGTTTGAGCAGGGAACAAGCCGCCCAACACATTATCATGTTCTTCTCGATGAAAACCGTTTTACCGCTGATGCCCTGCAAACCTTGACTTACAATCTTTGCTACACGTAAGTTCCTCCGTCACTCTTAATTAAGGTCTGCATCTCTTCGATGTAGAGGCATGGTCTCATCCTCCATTTCGAAAAAAAAAACTGCTGCATTACTGTCCTCTCCATTTCAAATGATGCATATGGAGAATACTGTTGTAACAAAATATTTAATTCGGATGATCTGCTGCAGTTATGCTCGGTGCACCCGCTCGGTCTCCATAGGTATGCATTTAGTGTATTCACATTGTCTCTTTCTTAACTTTGATGACAAAAAACTCCTAATTGCTTTTGTTCAGGAATATCTTTCAACTTTCAAAGTTTCCTGCTGATTTAGCTCTTGATACTCTTGTAACAGTCCCACCAGCGTATTATGCACACCTGGCAGCATTCCGTGCGCGCTACTACATGGAGGACGAGTTTTCTGACCAGGGTTCGTCGTTGGCCACATTGCGGACGGATGAGCGGTCCGCGCCTGTGAGGCAGCTCCCAAAGATCAAGGACAATGTAAAGGAGTTCATGTTCTACTGCTGATCGATGGCTCAATAATCCTTAACTTTCAACAACTGCAGTGCCTCGATGCCTTCTGCCAAGGAGTCTGGTGTTGTACAGCTGATGGCTGATCCTTAGCTTGCAAGAACTACAGTCCATGTCTTTTGCGGTCTATGGAACTTGGTCTGAGGTGTACTTAATTTAGTAGTAGTCTATTGTACTGTAGATGAACATGCTAAGCTAGTTCGGGATTATCCTCCATATATATAGGCGTGAGGACGTCGGCACTTATATTTTGTGAAGTTCTCTTATGAATCTGTTCACTGCTGTTCTTTCTTCCTAAAAGCATCTCCAAAAGCGGTAAAAAACACAGCTCCAAGTTACTCAAAAGTAGTTCCACCAAATCTTTCGATTAGTTATACAAAATTTGCTAGCACATACTCGTATTTGAGTAAGTCTTTGTTCACTAGTCATGTCATAAAAAGTACCCCTTAGTGAAAGTTCACCTCAACGCCCCTCCTGTCTTTGGCGATCCTGGCATAAGGGCATCTATATTGGGCTGATCCATATTAATTTTTTAGACACTAAAATATGTCTATTTTAGCCTGATTGGGTTGGTCCAGTAGATAGATTAGAGGACCGTGCCCTTCCCTGACCTGTTTGGGCAGAGCGTGAACCAAGTGGGGCGACCTATTTGCAATTTTTTTTCCATTTCACACAATTTATATATATTGTATCCAAATAGCACCAAAAATTAAATTTAATACTATAAATTAGCATTTTGAATTAACACTCAACAAATTAGCACTGCTAAGAAGCTAACGTAGTTGATACTAATAATACCAAAAGTTTCAAATAACACGAAGTTCATACATAATATACAAAATAAGATAAATACGTGAGATCACACATCACGTTCTTGTGTGACAATTTACGTCTTTTCAAACAAAGCCTTTTAAACCGAGTCCATGATGCTCAAGTTGTTTATCATGATCAGGTTCTTCCTTGGCAATCAATTTGACGTATAATTTCACGGCTCTTGACCTGGCATTGGTCTCTTCAACTTGAAGAGCCCCTCAAGGGGGTCTTCTTTTTTGTAGCTCAACAAATCTTTGCATTTTCTCCTTTTTCTCTCGGCATCTCTCCTCTCTTTCCTATTGACACTTGCCTGCTCCTTGTCGGCGGTCAACCTTTCAATGTGTCATGCAATGACAGGCCACCTGTGCTTGGGCCACCCTCCTCGAGACCGATGACCCATGAATCATTGCCACACTTTTTTGAGCCATCTAGACCCTTTTGTATGAAGTATAGCATGTTCCCACTTGGGACATTCTTTGATCATCTTCCAACAATGGCTCAAGTGGAACGGTTTGTTCTCGTAGATCTCCTTGGAGAAATCCAAAGACTGGTGCACCTACACATATGGATGAAAATCCATAGGAATACTATTCACATTTGCAAGGTACATTTATATATTTTGATCAGACGAGGTTTTACCAAGTCTTGCACGTTGACGCCAATGACATGTCGCTCCTTCGCATGTTCATATGCACCACAAAACCTATTGCACTATACTTGGCCACCTATTTTGAAGAGATCGAGAGCATACACATAATTTTACATTACATGCTATTATGACATGTGAATGGATGGTGAAATTTAGAGGTTACAATCATACTGTGTTGGACAACGACAGGCCTAGCATTTTGATGAACAGTTTGTGGGGCACAGACATTTTGGCGGCGGAGAGCACCCGTGTCCTGTTGCTATGGTCCGACACCAACTCCCCGGCCATATGAGTGTAGTCGAGGTCTGGGGTAAGCATTACCAGGCCGGCCGGCATGGGCGAGATTTCCAGCGACGTAGAACGGGAGCCATCGAGCCAGGATGGTGAAGGAGTTAGTACCCTATTGGCAACAATAATACATTATTATTTATTTATGGCTCCATAGATATTGTTGAGGTTTATCCCTTTATGCTATAATTGTTTGTGGTTCTCCAATATGCGATTCTAAGGAAAACTCACAAGTATGTGTAAAGAGATAAACAACAAATTATTCCTAGTCTTGCCTCTAGGACTAGCTCATGTGTAGATGATGATCATATTTTCTCTGACCATGGGCATAGTTAGTGTGACAAAGATGCCCATCAGATTCTATGATATACTAAGAGTTGGTTTCATCACAAGTTATTAGTATTATCCTAAGATGTTATCGTATGTACTACCTTAGACCATGTGAGTATATATATCATATACTCTCCTACTGGAAGGTGAGTTTTGAACTCATCAAATGTTACACCATAACTCGGTACTCATAAACGTGATCTTCAGGTATATCAGAAAAGTGTGGTTGCAACTTGGGTAGCTCAATATTGGGATATTTACCCTCCCGACGATGGAGAGATACACTTTGGATCATCTTGATATTGTGATGTCACATAATCGTATGTTCAAGACACACTGTCGTAGTGATCATACAAACATCGTAATACACTTGAAAATAAAGAGAATGAAACCGGAACGAGGATAATGGGTATAGTAATCAGGAAGTTAATTCACACAGATAGCTAAGTCTCACCTCAGGTTGTCATTAGTATCCCGAGGCATTGGGATTGACATATGGATTAACACTGGATTCTTTTGAAGTTATTAGTGTAGTTGTGGGAGCCATCACAGACGTCCATCTCCCGCAGCTGGTTATTGATCAAAAGGAGTTTTAGAGTCATGTGTCCATGTATTATGAACCTACTGGGTCACACGCTTAAGGTTAGTTAATCTATTGTGAGAGTTTTTATATATGGTATGTGGTTTAGAGAATGTCTGGAATAGTACCGGCAATATCGAAATAGTCTTGGTGAAGTAACAAAGTCATTTCGGAGGTACATGGGGATGAATCTGAGACTAAATATGAGTGAGAGACATTATCGGAAGAGTTTCAAAGGGGATCTAGGGTTTGGGGTGTCAGCCGACCCTTTCTTTGTGCGGAAGGGCGATGCCCCATGCCTTCCTTGTGGAAGTGGAGATGGCCAGCCCCTATCCAAGTTGGTCCCCTTGGCCTCCCATATAAACCCACCCTTCCCTCTCTCATAGACACACAATTTTCTCACGTTGGTTCTCCTCTCTCTAGCATGTGTGGGGGCTATCTCTACATACTTACCGAAATTGCTACGACATGGATGGCGAAGCCCTAACGGATTGACTAGTTGTACGCATAGATATCGACAGAGCTGCTCGATCCTAAGCATGGGCGGGCATAGGCTTATTCATGGGTATTCAGCTGAATACCCATTATTTTTGGCACAAAAAAATTGGTAACTATTCATACGATTGTCTAGATATCCCATGGTACCTGGTTAGCCTCCAGCTGCAGCTAAATCAGTCTCGCTTCAGTCCTAGGAAGAGATTGAGTCAGTGTCGGCGGCAGCGGATGGCGCAGCGATCGATCCTACCGGTACGAGGCAACCTGGGAGGTGGTCGACGGGAGCACTGGGGTACCGTGACGCCGTTGCCATGGTGATTCTGGATTAATGTGGGATTGCACCGCTGCAGGCCACATGCATAGCCGCAGAAGCCAGCTTAGTCGTACAGAGTTTTCTCATGTGTTGGTAATGCCAAAATCTAAATCCAAAATGATCTTCTTCGAGTTTCCAAACTAGCAAATCAACAGTTGCTTTTTAATTAAAATTAGCTATTGAAGGGTAGGCTTCTGTAATAAATTGTGAACCTTTGAAATTTTTTTGCATTGGATTTTTTCTTTCTCACTTTTTTTTGCGACGTAAAGGGATTGTATTAATAGTGTTGTTACAATTTTGAAGGATACAAGTATACAACTCAACAATTCTTTTTGACTTTGAATACCCATTGTAGTTATCCTGTGCCCGCCCATGATCCTAAGGAGTAAGAAGTGAGGAGGAGATATCCCCGCGGCTAGGGAGGGATACACCTATGTGCGGGGATCACTGGAATCAAAGTCTTCATCGAGCCTTTCGCTTCAACCTCACCGAGTCCAATCTAAATCTCCACTTATTATTGCATCTTCATAGATAGATTTTTTTTCTGAGAAACACAGTACAAACGCGGATGTTCACATACACACGCATACACTCACCCCTATGAACGCGCGCGCACGCGCACACCCAACACTACGGGAAAACAATTTCATTGCCATGCGACAATTCGCACGGCAAAGGCCCTTATTTGCCCGGCAAAGGTTTTGCCGTGCGTCGACGCACGGCAACGTCTGCACGGCAACGCCTCCGACGGCAACGAAGACATTGCCGTGCGCCTGACCAAACCGCACGGCAAAGGCCTTTGCCGTGCGCGCGCAACATTGCCGTGCGGCCGCCCCTTTGCCGTGCGCGTGATCTTTGCCGTGCGCTCGCCCCTTTGCCGTGCGGCTGATCTCTGCCGTGCGCCATCCTCTTTGCCGTGCGCCACCTCGTTGCCGTGCGCCTGCCTCTGCCGGGCCGTGCTCCCTTTGCCGTGCGGCAACACCCCAGCCCGCACGGCAAAGCCTCCTCCAGGCACACCCAGCAGCGTGCCAGGAGCACAGGTGAGCTCCACGTGGCGCCTTTGCCGTGTGTATGCACACGGCAAAGTGACCAAAAGTCCTTTGCCGTGTGCATACACACGGCAAAGGCCCCTGGATTTTTTATTTTTTTCTATTTTCCACTAATCCCTGCATTTCAAAATAGCATTTCACATATATATAACATATACAATATATATATTCACCATAGCATCACCAAACACATCAACAACACCACAAATACATCAACACACATAGTTTATGCATAACAAGTGCAATGTCCACAAATCCATCAAGACCATGCCATCAACCTTATTGTCCTCCTCCGCTTCCGCCGGCCTCATCGTCATTGCCTTGTGACATATAATCTACAAGGTTGATGGAATGAACATTTGCATTTGCATATTGAACACTTGAACAAGTACAAGTAGCGGGTTGGGCACAAGAGGACTCACCGCGGTTCATGCTCCGGATGATGTTCATGTTGTTGACGGTGATAGGTGTCCCCGGGGTCTGAGTGGGCGGTGGCGGCATCCACGGCATGGAGTAAGGTGGAGGAGCAGGAAGACTCCCCGGTGGAGAAGTCAGAACCGTCTGGCTCATCAGCCAGCTCATCTGTGCCTGCTGTTTCTTTGCATCATCTCGCTTTCTTGTTGCATCTGCTGCATCATACTGTGTCTGCTGCTGGTACTCCAGAATCTGCTGCTCCATCTGCGCCCTTTGCTCCTGGGCCGCCTGCTCCTTCACTGCCATCTCCTCCTACGTTGTGTTGCCGCGATGTCATTAACATTTCAATGGAAAGCATGTAAAGGAAATGTAGAGGCCCGAGGAAGAACATACCCGTAACCGCTCGACAGCTAGATCCAAAGCCCGTGGCCGGGGCTCTACCTCAGGCTGGCCGCTCTTACGACCACGACGGATCTGGCGAAGAGAGGGAACCTTCGCTGGGTCGACGCACCCGTCACCAAACCATAGGCGGCCATGCTTCAAGCCTTCTCCCGCAAGCACCGCGACCTCAGGGTCAAAGTCCTCGGCCTCTGGGTTGGCGTCCTCGCCATACTTCTGCTTGAACTTGGAGACATACGACGTGCACTGGGTCTCGGATTGCGGGTTAACCCACACGGACCCCATCTCAGGATCAGGCGTCTTCCTTTGCTTCATCTTCTTTAGCACGGCAAAGACGTTAGGCTTCGCTCCTGTCCTGACTTCCTGCAAAAGAGAACATGTAATTGAGTGAAGTGGCACACCCTTGCGGAGTTAACAAATATATAACATGAATTCAAAGAATGAAGGAACCATTAATTTTCTCACCTCCTTCTGCAGGTGAAGAGAGATGGGGATGCTGCCTTGGATATGCGATCCACCTCGCATCTCTGCCCGCTTCTTCTTGCCCTCCTCGTGCTTCTTCAGGTACTGGGGGCATGTCCACCACATGACCATCGCAAGAAAGCACCTCTCGTCGTTGCTGACGTACTGAGGAGGGTTCTACATGCACAAGATAAACCCATTATGGTAAAATAAACTACATGGCGATAAAGAAATCAATAACACATAAATGCAAATACCTGCAAGTACTGCCACGGTTGCATGAGCATGTCGCGAGCGTCCTTCTTAGTCATGTGGACGA
Organism: Lolium perenne; assembly: GCF_019359855.2. Classification (NCBI taxonomy): domain Eukaryota; kingdom Viridiplantae; phylum Streptophyta; class Magnoliopsida; order Poales; family Poaceae; genus Lolium; species Lolium perenne. Next base: position 99,334,781 of record NC_067247.2, read on the forward strand.
AGCGGTCGGCGTGCCAGTCGCGGACGCATTGAACACGTGCCTCGTAGTGCATGCCAGTCACCCTCTTCCTTGCAAGCTGGTGTAGGACATCATCGCACGCATTCTCCTTGCCCTCGGCCCTCTTGAAGTATTTCTGCAACCATGCACATAGGTAAAACAAGGGGCATTAGTGCAATTATTGTGAACCAAGGAGAGTGTATGAATGGTAAGAAGTCAAAAGTCACGTACCCAAAATTTGGCAACAACCAAATCCGCCGCGGTGCCGCGGCCAAGAGGATCTTCCGCGAGGCTGTAGTGCGCCCACCTCCAAGCTACGTCGCAGCCACCAGTAGGGAGATTGACTATCCCAGGGAAATACCATCTAAGTAGGCCCCCAAGGATGTTCGAGTACCCACGTGGCGGTCTCTGCGACGGGTCTTCATACTGGAACGAGCTGCACCATGAAACGACAACATCAATATGTATGTGATAATAATTTTGATAATGACAAAATTGCGATAACGAAATGCCAAAAATTAACATGTACCTCCTTCCATAGGGCTGTAGAACAACGTGCCTGTAGCGCCAGTCCTTCAGCGCGGGGAGTTGTGTTATCCCACGCCGATATGGCTTCCTATCACGTGGCCTCAGCCTCTCCACAGCTGGAACGTACTGGTAATCCTCCGGCGCTTTCCAATGTAGGCTTTGATCAGGATCGAACACTAAGTTCCCCAACCCCTCATCCTCCGAGAGGTCCTCCTCGTCCCCCTCCTCCTCCTGGTCCTTCCCACCCCCCTCCTCCTCCTGGTCCTCCCCACCCCCCTCCTCCTCCTGGTCCTCCCCACCCCCGTGGTGCTCCTGGTCCTCCCCACCGTACGCGTCGCATTAACTCGCCATGGACGCTCGCGGATTCGCCGTACTCTCCCGATCATCGCTGCGTCACGCCTAGCCCTCTAGCTCGCCGGAGACGCCGCGCTCGCGACGACCAGCTCCCCGCCTCGCAGCACCCCTTCCCTCCTATAAATAGAGACCTCCCTGGACACAACCAAGCACACCACCATGATCACCACTCACCACCGCCTCGCCCAGCACCAGTAGCCACCTCAATCGTCGCCGGAGCAAGGCCAATCGACGCATCACTGCCGCGGAAGCTCTGCAGCAATCGCTGTCGATCCAGGCCTCCCCAAGCGACGCCACTGCTACCAGGAGTCTCGCCGTCGTCTACAACCTCGTCGAGCATACTGCCAACCCTAGCTGGAGCCACCGTAAGCCCTCCGACCCCCTACCTGCGCCGCCGGCGAACTTCTCTCTCGCCGTCGACGACGATGCCTGTGCGCCGTTAGATCGCATTCTAATCCAACGCCCCACGTTAATCCATACCGCTTCGGCAGTTAAGTGTCGCTGACGGGTGGATCCCACTGTCAGGCGGCCCGCACGTGCACAGATGCGTGGTGGGCTGGCCTTGGGCCGTTTTTAAACAATTGAGCCCAGTAGTTTTTCCCGCCAGCCCGTTTAATTCAAAACTCGTTTAATAAATTTAGTTTGAATTCAATACAGAACACAACTTTGAAAATTCATAGAATCTGTTTGGCTTGGCCAAATTTAACAAACTTTATATACTTGGAAAGCTAGCAAAAAGATCTACATTATGCCACTGGTCTCACCTCGAGATTTGTTGTAGAAATAAAATGATAAAAAGAAGAAGGTAGGGACTTTTTCATATTCAAATAATTATTAAAAATCAACCAAAATAGATATTGAATTAATTCCAACTTCTATAGCTCACATTTGACTTACACTAATTGTTTCTGCAAGAAAATGGTGTGGTTACTCTGCATGATCATGCCCTAGATTAATTAATGGACTATATGGCTAGTTTAGCTATGTGATATTGTCCAAAACTATTATGTAAAGCATATGGAGTATTTCACTTCATTTAAATCTTGTCCCAAATGAATTCATGTGATGTTTGTACCCCAGGTCCAAACACTCCTATATGAATATTTGGAGATTTAAATCATTTATAGAATTATAAAATGGTATGAGGTGACATACCTCATTTAAATCATTTTCTCAAATACTAATAATGAATGTTGACTTTGGTCAATATGAATTCAAGTATGGTTATTTGAGAAGTTAAATCTTAAAGAAGATTTCAAGGAGAGGGAATTAGTTTCCTCGGGAACTAAATGGAAATTTATTAACTACATATGCTATGAGAGGAAATCACTTTTCTTTAATAAAGAAAAACCAATGCACCTAATTATTTTATGTGTGTGCTTAGTCTAGATGGTGTGAGATAATGATGTGCTTAGCATAGTCCTGGAGCTTGTTTAGTGATTATACCTCGTATTCAAATTTAGATGCTAGCACCGGAGATTTCCAAGAGGAAGGAGAATTCTACCCAGAAGAGGAAGAAGAAAACCTAGAGAACTACCAAGGCAAGCTAATACTCTTGCAAAGTGCACAGCCCTCCTTGGGCAAGGCACCATGATTCTTATCTTTATTCATACCATCCTATCCTACATTTATACCATACAAGTTTTACTTGTGGTGTTTTCAAAGAGTTGATATCAAATGGTATAGTGAATATAACTACTAGAGTAGCAAAGTTAGCGAAGCAATGTAGCACCCCTCATAATTAGTGCTAGTGCTAAAATACTAAAACTTGACTACTCTAGATGGGAACATATGACTTGTTGAAACCTTGGAATGGTGAAGCATTCCATTGAATGATGTGAAGTTGATGGTGAACAAGAGAAGATAGTGATTTTTGATAAAACCCTGATATTGGTTTGAATGCGATACCTTTCCAATTTTTGAGTACCCCCACAATACCTGATTATGGGTAGGGCTTAACTGGAAGTTTATAGATTTTAGTATGAGTTCCCTCTGAACACACATCATAGGGGTTATGCCGAGGCTGCCTCCGTTGTTAAGATATGATGTGAATTGAGGTGAAATTGTACGGCCAAGCCCTGTGCAGTTCCCAGGTTAACAGTTGGTTTTCACTGGGAGGCCAAGCTCATGGGGAGAGGTGCTCATACTAGGATGTGTAAGTGAAAGGTTATGGTTGATGATCCGCGTACTGTGTTACGGTGACTCGGAGTTATTCCGACGGATGAAATCAAATGTTGTGGCACAAGTGTGCAACCTCTGCAGAGTGTCAATCTATTCGAATAGCCGTGTCCACGGTTACGGACGGTTGGAAGGGCCATACAGTTTTCGGTGTCAGATATTTTGAAAACCTTAGTGAATGTGAATGGTGATGTGGTGACTTGTTGAAATATTACCAATGATGTGGGAATGACACTAATGTTCCCACTTGAGTTAGTTAGACCATGATTCAAGCTTGTGAACTAAAATTTGGCCTATGCAAGTTAAACTAGAGATTTAATACCTTTAGTGAGCATTTTACACTAGTATTAGTTTGCAAGTACTTAAAGTACTTACGGCTTTGTCCCTGGCTATTCAAATGGCCAGAGTACGATGATGAACAGAATTATCACGAGGATGATCTGCAGGACGCCTACGACAACTAGGGGTTTCTGACGTCAGATGTTGGCCTGTGGACTAGAGAGTCCATCTATAGTTACGCTTCCGCTATGTATGAACTTGTGTATGTATGTTGATTGAAGGATCAACTATTTATGTAAGATGAATCATGTGATTCAAGATTGTATGACATTATGGCTTGTAATAAATAATGACTGTGATATTCGACTATTATGCCTCGCAACAACATTATCCTGGGATTGCGATGAATGACATAATAGGCATCTGGACTTAAAAATCCGGGTGTTGACAAGTTGGTATCAGAGCCATTATTTGACCTTAGAAAACCTTAGTTAGAATGGGCGTTCATAAAAAAACCTAACTTTGAAATCTAAATGAAAAGAATATTTATGAAAAACTTATTCGTACTCTTGTCTTGGAGGATTTTTCGAAAGTGGTTAAAACATGCTCTTCCTTACTATGTCTACTTAAAATTTTGCCACACTTGTTCAAATCTCTAACTTACTCTCCCAATTCACTTTCAGATGGAGCCCAACGCACCCGTCAACACCAAGTTTTACCAACTTGGTAATGGAGGCAGCTTGATTTTCGAGCATGATCTCACTGCGGTCTCGAACTTTCTGGGGCGCCTCCAGCCCGAGTTCCATGGGATCCAAGTGAACGATCAGCCTGGCGGCGAGATTCAATGGATCATTACTGTAGATCTGAGGGGGAACATGGAGTCTCCTACTACGGAGAGAATCCTGTTCTCTTTCCGTGAGAGCAACTGGCTCGATGGTCTTGCACGCGGCCTGCAGGAGGCACTGGCACGCCTCTGCGGACAGAACGCGGTGAGCCTGCTTGCGTCCCGTTTCGCTCACCTAGTGAAACGTGATGCCGCAGGAGTACCCATGGCACTGCAGTCTCACCCTGAGCTGAGGCATCACGCCGAGCATCTAGACTTCATGCTGTACCATACTCAGCAGGATCTGGATAACGCCAGGATGTACGCGAACCAGACCCACCTCGCCCTGGCCACCCATGGCGACGCTATCAAGATGCTGTCTCGGGACCGCAACAAGCTTCGCCTGCGGTGTGCGAAGAAGGATGTCACTATCACGCGCCTTCGCGCCCAGATAGCGTCACTTGAGACCACGGTGAAGGCCCAGGAGGAGCAGCTGCAGGAGATGGAGGAAGACAAAGCCGGTATCGATATTCAGGGAGGAGGTGCCTTCCTGAGTGACGATGACGACTTCGAGGATGACGAGTTCACTGAGGAGGAGGATTACGCGTTCCTGGAGCCAGGACCTGATGATGTCGTTCACATCGACATTGAGGATGAGGGCAGCCACACCTGAGCACTGATGTAGGCATGAGTTGTATCCCGTCGGTTGTATCGTAGCATGTGAAATGGTTGTTAAAACCATTGGAGTGTTGAACTACTAGTTTGTAATATATGATGTGGAATGAATGAATGAATGAATATTTGTGTGTGTCATCCAAAGCATTCAAGCTTTTACAAGTTTTTGAACTTAATTAAAAATAAACCATAGAATTTCCCTCTTATCTTATAATCTCCTGCATATTCAGATGGCCCCTCCGAATCGCAACAACAACGATGCCATGATGCAACTGCTGCAAACCCTGCTTCAAGACAGGGAGACTGAAAGGGCTGAACGTCAAGCCAACATAGCAGCCCTGCAAAACCTTGCTAACCAAGGCCATGGGAATCATGATCATCCCGGATCCAAACTCAAGAACTTCCAGAATACCAACCCTCCGGTGTTCAGTAAGACTGAAGAACCCCTCGACGCCGACGACTGGCTCCAGACTATGGAGAATAACTTAGAGGTCGCCGGAGTGGAAGCCAATGAGAAGGTCCTGTTTGCAACCCACTATCTTGCCGGACCAGCCCGAGCCTGGTGGACCAGCACCCGTGCCATGAACGGAGGTCAAGTCATGACTTGGGCAGATTTCAAGCTCAAGTTCAGCAAGTACCATGTGCCCCCGGGTCTCATCAAGAAGATGCGGGATGAATTCCGCGAACTGAAGCAAGGACGGATGACGGTGGTAGAATACCGCGATAGGTTCCTTACACTGTCAAGGTACGCCCCCGATGAGACTGACACCACAGAGAAGAGGCAGGAGAGATTCCTGAATGGACTGCATGATGAGATGCAAACTGTCCTAGTCAACATCCCCTTTGCCGACCTTGAAGCCCTTGTTGACTCCGCCATTCAGATGGAGGGCAAGTTGAACCAAGCCAATGAGAACCGCAAACGCCGCATGATGCACCAGAGTGGGCCCAGCAATACTCCCAAGTATCGCCCCAGCTCAAGCGGAGGTTTTGCCCCCAGAAACAACAAACCCCAGATGCAGACTGCACGCCCCGGTTTCCCAAACCGGAGTGGAGGAAACTCCAGGCCAGGAAGCCATCCCAACCACAACCACAACTACCAGAACAACACCAACAACTTCAACCGTGCCCCAATGAGAACCCCCAACACCAACAACAACAACACCAACACAGCTCCAAGGACTGGGAGTAACGCCATTCCTGTCGCTACCAAGGACAAGTCCACCATCACTTGCTATGAGTGCGGTGTAGTGGGACACTACTCCAACGAGTGCCCCAAGAGACTCGCTAAGCTCGCCGGCAACCCTGCTGCACCTGTTCAGCAGCAACGCCGCGTCTCCACCGGAAAGAAGTTCGCCCCCAACAATCCCAATAACCGCAACGGCCGTCTCTTCCACATGAATGCCGAAGAAGCCCAGGAAGCACCAGATGTTGTACTGGGTATGTTTCCTGTCAACTCAGTACCTGCTAGAGTGTTGTTTGATTCCGGAGCATCTCATTCTTTTGTCACCGAAGACTTTGCATCAACCAGTAAAATTCAACCTCTCAGCCTGAAACATGTCATGATAGTTCAAATTCCCGGATCAACCACTAAAGCCAGAAAATTTTGTAAAAATGTACCCATCAGAATACATGAAGTAGATTTCTATGCCAATCTAATAATTCTGGGAACCAAAGGTTTGGAAATAATGCTGGGAATGGATTGGATGGCCAAACACCATGGAATGATTGACTGTGCCAAGAAAGCCATCACCATGACCAGTAGCACCGGTATCATAGTAGAACATGTCTCGGAACTATTACCCAGAAAATTTACCTGCAACCAAAGTGTAGCCAAGCCAACCTTGGATCAGATCAGGGTCGTTTGTCGATATCCTGATGTGTTTCCTGATGGTTTACCCGGTATGCCCCCGGATCGGGATATCGAGTTCATTATCGAGTTAATCCCCGGAATTGGACCTATAGCCCAGAGAGCCTATAGCATGAACCCAGCAGAGCTAGTAGAGCTGAAGAAGCAACTGGATGAACTGTTAGCCAAAGGTCTGATTCGACCAAGTGCGTCACCTTGGAGATCCCCAGTTTTGTTTGTGGATAAGAAGGATGGTGCCAGTCGTTTATGTACGGACTATCGTAAGCTTAACGATGTCACCATCAAGAACAAATACCCCTTGCCAAAGATAGAAGACCTGTTTGATCAGCTGACCGGTGCCGTAGTTTTCTCAAAGATTGATCTCAGGACTGGATACCACCAGCTGAAGATTCGTGCATCAGACATTCCCAAAACTGCCTTTACCACCAGATATGGATTGTACGAGTACAATGTCATGTCATTTGGATTGACCAATGCTCCCGCTTATTTCATGAATCTCATGAATAAGATCTTCATGAACTTTCTGGATAAGTTTGTTGTCGTTTTCATCGATGACATCCTCATCTACTCCAAGTCTGAGGAGGAACATGAGCAACACCTAGAAGCTGTCCTAGAGACCCTTAGAGAGCATAAGCTGTATGCTAAGTTCAGCAAATGTGAGTTTTGGCTGAAGGAAGTAGGATTCCTGGGACATATCTTGTCTGCAGGAGGAATTGCCGTAGATCCCGCCAAGATCAAAACTGTTGCAGAATGGAAAGCCCCAACCACCCAGACCGAGGTCCGCGCTTTTCTTGGACTAGCCAGATATTACCGCAGATTTGTAGAAGGCTTTTCGAGTATCGCTCGACCAATGACCCAACTGCTGAAGAAGGACAAGAAGTTTGAATGGACTGACAAATGTGAGGAGAGTTTCCAACAACTCAAGCTTAGACTGACCTCAGCCCCAATTCTGATCATGCCGGACATCACCAAACCCTTTGACGTTTACTGCGATGCATCCAAGATTGGTCTCGGATGTGTGCTTATGCAAGAAGGCAAAGTGATATCTTATCTGTCCCGGCAATTGAAGCAGCATGTGCAGAACTATCCAACCCATGACCTCGAACTCGCAGCCGTAGTATTAGCACTGAAGGTGTGGCGTCATTACCTCATGGGTAATCGCTGCGAGATCTATTCGGATCACAAGAGCCTGAAGTATATCTTTACCCAGAAGGAGCTGAACATGAGACAAAGAAGATGGTTAGAATTAATCAAAGATTACGATATGGAGATCCACTACCACCCCGGCAAGGCCAATGTGGTAGCGGATGCGTTGAGTAGACTGCCGTGTCAGTTAAACTCAATGATAGCCGAAGAACAACCCAGCCTATACCAGGAGTTTGAGCAGTTTAGAATGGAGTTAGTCAGTGAAGGATTCCTAGCCAGCATGGAGCTGCAACCCACCTTGATTGGTCAAATCAAGGAAGCTCAGAAGGGAAATGCCAGCATTGAGGGAATCAAGACCCAGATAGCCGCCGGAAAAGCACCGGCATTCACCATAGATGAAGAAGGAGTCCTTTGGTACAACGGACATCTGTGTGTACCGTTAGACTCAGAGTTGAAGCAAGTTATTCGGAAGGAAGCCCATGACACCCTATATTCTATTCACCCCGGAGGTACCAAGATGTATCAGGACTTGAAGGAACAGTTCTGGTGGCATGGAATGAAGAGGGAGATCGGAAGCTACATCGCCAAGTGTGATATCTGTCAGCGGGTCAAGGTAGAACATCAGCGACCCGCAGGACTGCTGCAACCCCTACAGATTCCAGAATGGAAGTGGGACTCTGTAGGAATGGACTTTATCACCGGTTTGCCCAAATCCAGCAAAGGAAATGACTCCATATGGGTAGTTGTCGATAGATTGACCAAGGTAGCCCATTTCATAGCTATCAAGACCACCTACCAGGGCCCAAAGTTAGCTGAGCTGTACATCTCTAGAATTGTCACCCTACACGGAACCCCGAAGTCCATAGTGTCAGATAGAGGATCACAATTCACCTCGAGATTTTGGCAGAAGGTGCATGAAGGACTAGGAACCCGTCTGAATTTCAGCACCGCCTATCACCCACAGACCGATGGACAGACTGAGAGAGTCAACCAAATCTTGGAGGACATGCTGAGAGCATGTGTACTGGAATATGGATCTAAGTGGGAAGACTGTTTGCCGTACGCAGAGTTCTCGTACAACAATAGTTACCAAGCCAGTTTACAGATGGCCCCTTTGAAGCTCTGTACGGAAGGAAGTGCCGTACCCCCCTGAACTGGTCGGAAGTCGGAGAAAGTCAAGTCTTTGGACCTGATGTACTTCGTGAAGCCGAAGAGAAGGTGCACAAGATTCGAGAGTACCTCAAGACGGCGCAATCCAGGCAGAAGAGTTACGCTGACAAGAGACGCCGAGAGATGACCTTTGAGATCGAAGACTTCGTCTATCTTAAGGTATCCCCCTTGAAAGGAATGCAGAGATTTCAGCTGAAAGGAAAGCTTGCACCCCGATATGTCGGACCCTTCAAAGTTCTAAGTCGCCGAGGAGAAGTATCCTATCAACTGGAGTTGCCCGAAGAAATGTCGGCTGTACACGACGTGTTTCACATCTCACTCCTTCGGAAGTGCCTTGAAGTTCCTGAGAAGACTGAAGTGTTCAAGAACATCGATCACCGTTCAGTGGATATCAACCAAGATCTGACATACCGCGAAGTGCCGATTCGCATCTTGGAAGAGGCATACAGAACCACTCGCACCAGAAGCATCAAGTTCCTGAAGATACAGTGGAGCAATCATACCGAAGATGAAGCCACTTGGGAGCGAGAGGAAGATATGAAGAAGGAATACCCAGATCTCTTTAGCACCTAATTTTCTGTAAGATCTCGGGACGAGATCTTTTGTAAGGGGGAAGGGTTTGTAACGTCCCAAATTTCAAATAAAGGAAGAAGAACAATTCCAAATATCCAAATTTCAGAACCAACAAAAACTTTTACTTTGCATATAGTACCCTGCATAGGACTTGTGCATTTTGAGTGATATGCCATGATGATTGTTACCTTGTGTATATGATGAACTCCAAAACCCTAGAGTGATCAAGTGATCATCATAAATCTAATCCATCAAAAGGAGAAAGAAATCCAATATTATGAAAACCCTAAAAACCCTAACGTATGGTCTATGGCATTTTTGTAAAATTGACCCTAGACCCATTTGATCTTCACTAATACTTGTAATATGATGTCAAAGAGTAATTACAACTTTGAGAATCAAAGATATACCATTTAAACCAAATTCAAATTTGAAAATATGATCACATATGATAATGGTCATTTCTGACTTTTATAGTCTGGTCACCACTTTGAGCCTCTCTATTTCAAAATTTCTAAACTAAACAAATCCAACTCTTGGCATGTCATCCAAGTACACAACAAGGTGAACAACTTTTGTAAAGATCATGATATCAAATTCAGTATGGATCAAGAGTTATGATCAAGAGAAGATGAGACATTGAAACATATGTAAGATTCCCAAAATTCAAAATGTGATCAAACCTGGCCCAACCTTGACCACTACTTGACCTAGCCCTACTCCCCTGACCTAACCCTACCTAGCCCATGCAAAGGATCGACATGGACACGACCAGAACATGGCTGGCCATGGCCATGCCGACCCCGTTCCACCTCGACACCCTCCCCTCTCATCTCTGCCTCTCCACTCCTCTCCACCTTGCCAAACACGAAGCCCTTGATCCCAGAAGATCTCCCGTACGCGCCATTGACTGAGAGGACGACGACAGGACCCGGACGACGCGCGCCCAGTACGTCCCAGGTACGCCGCGAGCGGCATGGGCGACGTCACTGGCGCACGGACGCGCGCGACCCGGCCACGCGGCGCCCGCCAAATCTCGCTGTACCCCGACCATATCCGCACGCCGTAGTACCTTTCTCGCCACGCGGAGCTCGCCGGACACGCCGACGTCATGCCTTGGCGACCACGGCCACCGGAGAGGACGAACGCGCCCGCCACGGCCGCGACAGTACACGCGCCCGCCCGACCACCGTACGCGTCGCATTAACTCGCCATGGACGCTCGCGGATTCGCCGTACTCTCCCGATCATCGCTGCGTCACGCCTAGCCCTCTAGCTCGCCGGAGACGCCGTGCTCGCGACGACCAGCTCCCCGCCTCGCAGCACCCCTTCCCTCCTATAAATAGAGACCTCCCTGGACACAACCAAGCACACCACCATGATCACCACTCACCACCGCCTCGCCCAGCACCAGTAGCCACCTCAATCATCGCCGGAGCAAGGCCAATCGACGCATCACTGCCGCGGAAGCTCTGCAGCAATCGCCGTCGATCCAGGCCTCCCCAAGCGACGCCACTGCTACCAGGAGTCTCGCCGTCGTCTACAACCTCGTCGAGCATACTGCCAACCCTAGCTGGAGCCACCGTAAGCCCTCCGACCCCCTACCTGCGCCGCCGGCGAACTTCTCTCTCGCCGTCGACGACGATGCCTGTGCGCCGTTAGATCGCATTCTAATCCAACGCACCACGTTAATCCATACCGCTTCGGCAGTTAAGTGTCGCTGACGGGTGGAGCCCACTGTCAGACGGCCCGCGCGTGCACAGATGCGTGGTGGGCTGGCCTTGGACCGTTTTTAAACAATTGAGCCCAGTAGTTTTTCCCGCCAGCCCGTTTAATTCAAAACTCGTTTAATAAATTTAGTTTGACTTCAATACAGAACCCAACTTTGAAAATTCATAGAATCTGTTTGGCTTGGCCAAATTTAACAAACTTTATATACTTGGAAAGCTAGCAAAAAGATCTACATTATGCCACTGGTCTCACCTCGAGATTTGTTGTAGAAATAAAATGATAAAAAGAAGAAGGCAGGGACTTTTTCATATTCAAATAATTATTAAAAATCAACCAAAATAGATATTGAATTAATTCCAACTTCTATAGCTCACATTTGACTTACACTAATTGTTTCTGCAAGAAAATGGTATGGTTACTCTGCATGATCATGCCCTAGATTAATTAATGGACTATATGGCTAGTTTAGCTATGTGATACTGTCCAAAACTATTATGTAAAGCATATGGAGTATTTTACTTCATTTAAATCTTGTCCCAAATGAATTCATGTGATGTTTGTACCCCAGGTCCAAACACTCCTATATGAATATTTGGAGATTTAAATCATTTATAGAATTATAAAATGGTATGAGGTGACATACCTCATTTAAATCATTTTCTCAAATACTAATAATGAATGTTGACTTTGGTCAATATGAATTCAAGTATGGTTATTTGAGAAGTTAAATCTTAAAGAAGATTTCAAGGAGAGGGAATTAGTTTCCTCAGGAACTAAATGGAAATTTATTAACTACATATGCTATGAGAGGAAATCACTTTTCTTTAATAAAGAAAAACCAATGCACCTAATTATTTTATGTGTGTGCTTAGTCTAGATGGTGTGAGATAATGATGTGCTTAGAATAGTCCTGGAGCTTGTTTAGTGATTATACCTCGTATTCAAATTTAGACGCTAGCACCGGAGATTTCCAAGAGGAAGGAGAATTCTACCCAGAAGAGGAAGAAGAAAACCTAGAGAACTACCAAGGCAAGCTAATACTCTTGCAAACTGCACAGCCCTCCTTGGGCAAGGCACCATGATTCTTATCTTTATTCATACCATCCTATCCTTCATTTATACCATACAAGTTTTACTTGTGGTGTTTTCAAAGAGTTGATATCAAATGGTATAGTGAATATAACTACTAGAGTAGCAAAGTTAGCGAAGCAATGTAGCACCCCTCATAATTAGTGCTAGTGCTAAAATACTAAAACTTGACTACTCTAGATGGGAACATATGACTTGTTGAAACCTTGGAATGGTGAAGCATTCCATTGAATGATGTGAAGTTGATGGTGAACAAGAGAAGATAGTGATTTTTGATAAAACCCTGATATTGGTTTGAACGCGATACCTTTCCAACTTTTGAGTACCCCCACAATACCTGATTATGGGTAGGGCTTAACTGGAAGTTTATAGATTTTAGTATGAGTTCCCTCTGAACACACATCATAGGGGTTATGCCGAGGCTGCCTCTGTTGTTAAGATATGATGTGAATTGAGGTGAAATTGTACGGCCAAGCCCTGTGCAGTTCCCAGGTTAACAGTTGGTTTTCACTGGGAGGCCAAGCTCATGGGGAGAGGTGCTCATACTAGGATGTGTAAGTGAAAGGTTACGGTTGATGATCCGCGTACTGTGTTACGGTGACTCGGAGTTATTTCGACGCATGAAATCAAATGTTGTGGCACAAGTGTGCAACCTCTACAGAGTGTCAATCTATTCGAATAGCCGTGTCCACGGTTACGGACGGTTGGAAGGGCCATACAGTTTTCGGTGTCAGATATTTTGAAAACCTTAGTGAATGTGAATGGTGATGTGGTGACTTGTTGAAATATTACCAATGATGTGGGAATGACACTAATGTTCCCACTTGAGTTAGTTAGACCATGATTCAAGCTTGTGAACTAAAATTTGGCCTATGCAAGTTAAACTAGAGATTTAATACCTTTAGTGAGCATTTTACACTAGTATTAGTTTGCAAGTATGTTGCGGTCAAAACCCACCGGCGGGCAGCGACGGGCAGCACAGTAGAGCCGGGAACAACTTAGGGCTGCGGCTGGCCCTGGTCCCTCCGAGCGACGGCCCGCAAAGCCTCTGGTACACACGTCCGATGCTGGTGCAGGGCGTGCCACCTGACCTATACCTGGTCAGGAAGGTGATGGAGATGCCTCGCTTAGTTTCCTGCATGGCATACACGTAAACATTAAATACGAGCCTCGATCGGCTCTCAGGTTATCCTGTGAATCGGCTCAAGGAGCCGATCCACCCATGATTCGTGCAAGGTGCACGAATATATGGTGGTCCTGCTTGATCAAGATAAAGCTAATGCGATCTACGACGATTTAGGGTTTTCACCGCATAATCGGATAATCCTACTCACGATTGGGCCTCGCGGCCACGCACGGTGATCGTAAGCCGATCCTAGACAAGGCCTAAAAACCAACACGAGGTTGATCCCCGAAACATCCTGTCTAGGACTAGCAAACGACACCCTGCGTGCCGCTGGATCCTCCAACCCTTTGTAAGGCCTAACTATTGCAGATATTAAACTAATCCTCGAAGAACAAGGAGCAACCGTAACGGATCGGATCTACTAAATAATGATCAAGCGGGGTGCCGCCCCTACACCTAAGATAGGTGTAAGGGCGGCTAGATATGCAAGGGCTGCACTACGATAGCATGTAATACGAAGAACAATGCTAACCCTAACATATCTAAGATAACTACGTTGCTCGCCATCAAAAAGGCTTCAGTACGAGCAACGCATGAACAACATAAAGCTTGTGCTGCCTAGATCGCAAGATGCGATCTAGGCAGCATGATGCTTACCGGTAGAAACCCTCGAGACGAAGGAGTTGGCGATGCGCCGAGATTGATTTGTGGTTGAACGTTGGTTGTTGTTTATTCCATAAACCCTAGATACATATTTATAGTCCAGGGGACTTTCTAATTTAGGCGTGCACCTAACCGTGCACGAGAAAAACTCTATCTTTTAACCTAAGATGCGATCTACTATATTACAGATACATGGGCAATCTAGCCCAAACTTTGCATAACAGGCCGATTCACGTATTTCTTCCATGTATATTCTTTAAATCCATCTTGATCGCGGCCCACCTCTGACTCGGTCAAATCCTGGTGATAACACATGCCCCCCTGGTTTTGGAATTGATAATTCCAAAATCACTCTGCTTTTTCTTCGTCGGGTCATGTCGTGGCAGAACCGTTGCAGTATCCTTCATCATGATGCCTTGCCTTCTCAACTTCTCCGCGTGACCTGGCAGTTTTTTTTTTAGGCACCACTTCCTCGGAAACTGCTGTGGCATTGAATTTCCACTATATCCCCTTTTATTTAACCGCTCCGAACAGTTTACTTCCGCATCCCCTTCGCATTAGCACTCCAAAAGCCCTCCTGCGCCACCATGTCTTCTTCCTCCTCTGCCCCATCGGATCTTTCCACCCAATCCTCCTCTTCCCGCGAGCCGACGCCGGAGCCGAACCCGGCGGAGGTCCACGCAGCCAACACTCGCCGCGCCATCGAGGCCGGGGAGGAGCCCAGCCATGACTTCTCCGTCTGGTCTGAGGACGACAAGTCCTTGACCGACGGGGAAAGCGACCTCCGCTTCCTCGCCGACGGGGAAACGGAGGAAGAGAGCGACGGCGATCGCTTCTCCTGCGACTTCACCTCTCCCGAGGAGGAGGAGGAGAAGGAAGAGGAGGAGGAGGAGGAGGACGACACCTCCTCCGACGAGCCGCCGGCCAAACGGTTCTGCCCCTGGCCGGGAAACCTCAGCGACTTCGACAGCGATGACGACGACGCTGACGAAGAGGATGAGGACAATGAAGGCCCGGTCGGCGGCCACTGGAGCAGCGACGACGAGCCCGCCGGGAGTAGCGCCGACAGCGGCGACGACGGCGACGACGAGGGCAGCGATGGCCCGTAGATAGGACCCTTAGTATAGGACCAGCAGTAGTAGATGGGGCAATGTATCCCCTAGTACTTCCTTTTGAGAGCAATCAGCTCTTTATGTAAGAAATCTTGCCTATCAATGAAGAACTTCTCCCAATTTGATTTTGCCGATTTCCTTTGAGCTTAATTTAGCCGATTTCCTCTCATACTGATCCTGCCGATTTGTCCCCTTAGCCAATGCGTAATGAGCCGATAGCAACGCATCGGTCCTTTAAAATTCACCCTTCCATTCTTCAACTGATGATTTTAAGATCTGGTGGATAATGTAGAGTCTTCAGGAAAGCCTTTGAATTCTTCCAACCAAACCTAATGGTCTTCTTCAAACACTCATCATTTTGTGAAGAAGGTTGCGACGAAAGATCAGCCGATGGTACCCCAATCGGCTCCTAAACAGAGCATCTACCAGGCCTGCTGCCCCCCGAGCCTTACTCGAGGCGAGAATATCAGTGAGGATGCACCAAAGCCGATCACCTTTCTTCCTTCGAAAGCTGATATACCTCTTCTGTCAACACTGCTGAACTAGTACCAAGGGCTGAAAATCCTCGACAAGAAAGTTCAGGAACCCGAATCGGCTCAAGGCAGCTGAAGAAGCTCTCATTGTTTTTCTCCCTCGAAGAAGCAGAAGGTCCCACAGCTGAACTGGACTTGGCGGAGAAACTTGGTGAAGATCCGGTAGACCTTGTATAATTGCACTAGAGTCGATGGCTGCGCATCGGCTGTAAATTTTTTTTTTTTACTGTGTCCGATTTTCCCTATCGGCCCCAATATTTTACTGCACACATGTTCTCCTGTGCATGTTCACATATTCATCGTGTGTTCTCCTGTGCATGTTCACATATTCATCGTGTTCAGGTGCCCCCCGAGCCGAATCTGTCAGGGAACGGCAGATATCGGCTTTGTAATTCGTACGTCGGCTCCAGCAGGATCAATGTCGAACACAAGCAGAACATGTGGTGAGGATAATTTTGGCCGATTGCTGGAATCGGCCTCCATATTGATTGAAGCGCTCAATGAAGGCTCTGTAATGTTCCTTCACACATCCTTGGGGCCAATCCAAAGGATCGGCCTCGCCACGTTTCTCATTGATTTGTTCTTGCTACTCGGTTAGGCCAGTGGATAAGACCAGCCTAACCCTGCCCTTCGTCACGTCGATGCGCTCGCAGTCGTCCAAATTGATACCTGAGAGTGGCTCTTGGCCTGCTGCTTCCCACGCGTTCATGCCAGCCATTGAAATTTCGGATGAGTCATCGGCCTGGACGACCTCTACCTCATCTCCATCCCACTGTATTATGCATTGGTGCATCGTGGAGGGAATGCAACAGTTGGCGTGGATCCAATCTCTTCCTAGCAGAACAGCATAGGTGCTCTTGCTATCGACGATGAAGAACGTCGTAGGGATAGTTTTCCTTCCTACGGTCAGATCCACGTTCAGGACACCTTGTGCGTCAGATGCTTGGCCGTTGAAATCACTCAATGTTACGTTGGTCTTGACCAGATCCGAGCTAGAGCGTCCCAACCGATGTAGCATAGAGTATGGCATAATGTTGACTGCCGCTCCGGTGTCCACCAGCATCTTATTGACAGGCCTCCCATCGATGTAACCTCGCAAGTACAGGGCCTTCAGATGCCTGTAGCTTCTTTCTCGTGGCTTCTCAAAGATAACCGGCCGTGGGCCGCAGTCAAGTTGTGCCACGGGTGCCTCATCTAATCCTGGAGCATTGAACTCTGAAGGAAGGATGAACACCATGTTTGTGCCAGCCGATGTTTCATCATCGGCTTTCCTCTGCTTGGGGTGCCACTCCATCTTCCGTGGACGACCCTCTTCATCCAGGGTTCGCTGAACTTTCGCAGCCAGATCAGGTCGCGCCTTCCTTAGCGTATGCAGGTATAACCTTTCGGCTTCCTCCAAGCCGCGCAATCGCTGAACCCTGCGCTTTTGGGAACGGCTGAGCCCATCAGGGCACCACCTTGGCCGGTGGTACCTGTCTTCTTCTTCTTCTCCCTCGTCTTATGAATCCTGGTGATCTTCCAACCGAGGGGACTCCGCGCGTTCGCTTTGTGTTGGGAGAGGCCCTAGACGTTTGAACACGGACACGTTGGCGGCCTCCTTCTTCTTCTGGTTGCATTCTGGGCAATTGCCGATTGTGGGCAATCGGCTCATTCTTGAATCCCAGCAGTGTCTGAAGAAGGGGCAGTCCCAATGCCTATCTTCGTTGCCTTGCTCCCTTGTCTTTTCCTTGGCACGGCGCTCGCACTCCTCCTCATCGCGATCATGCCGACGATGTCTTCTGGCTTCTCTAGCCAGACGATCTCTTTCATCATCATCGCTGGATCGTCGGCGTTGGTCATACTGACTCACATACTTGTTGAGGAGGTGATCAGAGAGGGGTCGCTGATATCTTATGTTCTTCACTTCTCCCTCTGTGACATAGCGCGTGCCATCATGACGGAGCAGATCGCGTGGAGCGGCCTCCTCTGTGTCCTTGCTACGAGAGCAGCTGCCCTCATCTCCATCCTTGCCAGCGTGGTGTCCAAGTCCTACCATGTTGATGCTGAACGAGGATCCTGGCTGGCAACCTTCAGGGTAAGTATATTCCACCATGTTAACGGCGGGGAAGGGTTGGGTGTCGACCTTCATGGCGTACTGGTTGAAAATCAGACGTCCTTGTTCTATCGCCATTTGGATCTGCTGACGCCACACCCTGCAGTCGTTGGTGGCATGAGAGAGCGAGTTATGCCATTTGCAGTATGGCTTTCCATTCAGCTCCTGTACCGTGGGGAATTTGAGACCTTCGGGTATCTTCAACTGCTTCTCCTTGAGTAGGAGGTCGAAGATTTGCTCAGTTTTGGTCACGTCAAAATCAAACCCCCTGGGCGGACCTGGTGGCTTAACCCATTTGCAGGACACGGGGGTTGGCCCCCGAGTCCATTCAGCCACTGCTACCTCTTGATCTCCCGCAGAAACTTCGTCTTCCTCTGCCTCGACCAGGACTACTGCACGCTTGAATTTGTCCTGGTACAAGTCCGGATGGCGCTGTTCATATGCCGACAGTTTCTGAACCATGTGCGCCAGTGAGGGGTAGTCTGCTTGGGAGGCCATGTCCTTGAGCGGCGCTGCAAGGCCCGCCACTGCCAACTTGACTGCTTCCTTTTCAATCACACGAACCGAATAACATCGGTTCCTAAGATTCCTGAAGCGCTGGATGTATTCTGTCACAGTTTCTCCACGCTTCTGACGTATTTGTGCTAGATCGGCAAGGCCAGACTCGGAAGCCTCTGAGTGGTACTGCATATGGAACTGCTCTTCCAACTGCTTCCAAGTCCGGATCGAGTCTGGTGGCAACGAGGTGTACCACCCGAAAGCCGATCCCGTGAGGGACTGTGAGAAGAACCTCACGCGTAGTGGATCCGACACTGAGGCCGTTCCTAGCTGTGCCAAATATCGGCTCACATGCTCGATGGAGCTGGAACCATCTGATCCACTGAATTTAGAGAAATCAGGGAGCCGATATTTAGGTGGTAGCGGGATCAACTCGTACTCGTCGGGGTACGGCTTGGAATAGCCGATTGCCCTCCTTTTCGGCACCATGCCGAACTGGTCTCTCAGTATGGTACTGATCTGATCCGCTGTGCTGGCTGCAGGAGTTGAACTCTGAAGATTCGCCGGGGTGGCGTACTTAGCCAGCCATGCTTGCTTTTCCAGCTCTGAGCCAACTGCAGGAGCTGTGCTCTGGAGGTTCGTCGGGGTGGCATATTTAGTCAGCCACGTCTGCTTCTCAAGATCTGTTGCTGACGTTCCTCCTGCTTTCCCAGAAGTCCCTGATGTCGCGGCCTGGTTTGTGAGCGCCCAGTTACCGCAGTCTGGCACGTATGTGCACATATACCCGTGAGGGATCTCCTTAGGCGCCTCATGCAAGAACTGGCAGTCACTAGGGTCACCACCGATCTTGTAGACGACGAATGCCGGTGAATTCGGCACTTCTGGTGCTGCCAACGCAAATGGCAGTGGTGGACGGGACTGGAGTGGCATCTCTCCTTGGTGTGTCCCGAGAGCTGGTCCTGACGGAGAGTACTGGTGCCTCATGATCTCCTGGATCACCCGGAGAGCGACACGCTCCAAAGTGTTCACCAGGTTCTCAGAGTGGCGGTGCAGCGAGTGAGCCACCAAGTAGTTGATCTCCTGACGTAGGGACCTGGTGCGTTCTTCTGACGGGGCAGAGAGGTCTATCCCATCGAGTGCACCATCAGGCGAGAACCCCTTCCACCTGATGCCATGTGAACGGGTTCTGTGGAAAGAGCCGATGAGGTCGGCTTCGAGGATGGCTTTGACCTCGTCATACTTCTTCTTGAGCTCGTCGGTCAGATCCTCGTACGTGACTGGAGTGCCGTCCACCATCTCAGATGTAGATGGCGATGTGGTTGATGACGAAGCTTGTCCCACCGGGCGTGCCAGAATGTGTTGCGGTCAAAACCCACCGGCGGGCAGCGACGGGCAACACAGTAGAGCCGGGAACAACTTAGGGCTGCGGCTGGCCCTGGTCCCTCCGAGCGACGGCCCGCAAAGCCTCTGGTACACACGTCCGATGCTGGTGCAGGGCGTGCCACCTGACCTATACCTGGTCAGGAAGGTGATGGAGATGCCTCGCTTAGTTTCCTGCATGGCATACACGTAAACATTAAATACGAGCCTCGATCGGCTCTCAGGTTATCCTGTGAATCGGCTCAAGGAGCCGATCCACCCATGATTCGTGCAAGGTGCACGAATATATGGTGGTCCTGCTTGATCAAGATAAAGCTAATGCGATCTACGACGATTTAGGGTTTTCACCGCATAATCGGATCATCCTACTCACGATTGGGCCTCGCGGCCACGCACGGTGATCGTAAGCCGATCCTAGACAAGGCCTAAAAACCAACACGAGGTTGATCCCCGGAACATCCTGTCTAGGACTAGCAAACGACACCCTGCGTGCCGCTGGATCCTCCAACCCGTTGTAAGGCCTAACTATTGCAGATATTAAACTAATCCTCGAAGAACAAGGAGCAACCGTAATGGATCGGATCTACTAAATAATGATCAAGCGGGTTGCCGCCCCTACACCTAAGATAGGTGTAAGGGCGGCTAGATATGCAAGGGCTGCACTACGATAGCATGTAATACGAAGAACAATGCTAACCCTAACATATCTAAGATAACTACGTTGCTCGCCATCAAAAAGGCTTCAGTACGAGCAACGCATGAACAACATAAAGCTTGTGCTGCCTAGATCGCAAGATGCGATCTAGGCAGCATGATGCTTACCGGTAGAAACCCTCGAGACGAAGGAGTTGGTGATGCGCCGAGATTGATTTGTGGTTGAACGTTGGTTGTTGTTTATTCCATAAACCCTAGATACATATTTATAGTCCAGGGGACTTTCTAATTTAGGCGTGCACCTAACCGTGCTCGAGAAAAACTCTATCTTTTAACCTAAGATGCGATCTACTATATTACAGATACACGGGCAATCTAGCCCAAACTTTGCATAACAGGCCGATTCACGTATTTCTTCCATGTATATTCTTTAAATCCATCTTGATCGCGGCCCACCTCTGACTCGGTCAAATCCTGGTGATAACAAAGTACTTAAAGTACTTACGGCTTTGTCCCTGGCTATTCAAATGGCCAGAGTACGATGATGAACAGAATTATCACGAGGATGATCAGCAGGACGCCTACGACAACTAGGGGTTTCTGACGTCAGATGTTGGCCTGTGGACTAGAGAGTCCATCTATAGTTACGCTTCCGCTATGTATGAACTTGTGTATGTATGTTGATTGAAGGATCAACTATTTATGTAAGATGAATCATGTGATTCAAGATTGTATGACATTATGGCTTGTAATAAATAATGACTGTGATATTCGACTATTATGCCTCGCAACAACATTATCCTGGGATTGCGATGAATGACATAATAGGCATCTGGACTTAAAAATCCGGGTGTTGACAATAGCTAGCATAGAGTTCTCTCAAACATAGCACGGAGTTTTTACAAATAATCTAGCTAGACAATCACTATTACACAGAGTTATTACAAACAGGCTAGCCTCACAATTACTACTACATAGATCAGTAGCCCGTGTCGCCATCCGTGATTGGACCGCGTGTCTCCTCATCGTCATCAGGCTCGGCGAACCAATAATCATCAACGAAACCTGGAGGTGGTTCATCTGCATGGAGGTCAATCCCTGCTCCGAACGCCTCGAGCAAACTCAGGTCTTCCGGGGCACAAACATCCTCAGCTTCATCTTCTGCATTGTCCCCATCCATGCCCGCATCTTCTTGTTCATCGTCTACGACCATGTCATCGATAGTCGGCAAGGCGATTGTGAAATGCCCGGGGAGCCCTTCTTCCTGATAGAACTCGACACTCTTTGCTGAGGGGTCTACGCGGCAGTAATCATCCTTGTTTGGCGGGGGCGGCCTATTGCGTGAAGGCACCGTCATCACAACATCCCATCCATGTAGACGTTTTGTCGGGTTTCTGCACGCGTATGGGAGATAGAATACTTGAAAGGCCTGGGTAGCCAAGATGTACACATCCTCTCCCTTATAAACAGAGTTCCTTTCAACTTCGACCAACCCAATTTCAGGATCCCGTCTCACCCGACGTGGGTCAAACCAATGACATTTGAAGACGGCGGGATTTAGCCCTTTCTGAAACCCGTAATTCAGCTCGTATATATCCTCGACTCTTCCATAGTAATGGAGCCCATCGTCACCTTGACATACCACCCCGCTATTTATTGTCTTCGCGTTGGGCCGGCTTGTTATGTATTTATGGAGTGCAGGCGATACCCGTTCACGTCATAGGAGTTGAACGCTTCGAGGGAATGGTCAAAGCCCCTAGCAATTTTTCTTAGCTCTGACTTCATCTCTTTGTCAGTTCTTGCCTACAAGTTTAGCACGAGAAGTTTAGAACGAGAAATGACCGATAAATGTCGAAAGTGCTAGCTAATTTGGATAGAAAAGTACCAAATTACAGAACCAGCTACTGAAACCGAAACCGCCGCCCTTATCGAAAATTTGCTTGGATTCTTCCGGGGTAGGCTCCCTGTGGGTATTCTTCCAATGTATAGCCTTAAATTGCCTATACCGATGAAAAGAGGAAGAGTTAGCCACGAAAATATGAGTGAATGTTTGCGAATAACTAAATGGTTCGCACTTACTCGATGTACGGCTTCACTTCGACCATGGTGTTCAAGACATACGAGTGGATCAAGGTCCGCTCCTGCCGGTCCGTTCTGTACGGCTTCGAGCCACTTGACTTGCCACCAAGCCCCACGAAGATGCTAAGCTTGGGTACTTCTTCATTGTTGGCGGCATTGTAACGGAGGACTGGGTTGTGCTTTGTGGGAATGTTGGGATCATAGTGCTTAGTGGTGAAGTTTGCCACCTCCACGTTCAGGACTGCCTCGGCTATGGATGCTTCGATCTTACATTTATTGCCAGTCATTTGACGAAGCTTTTGTGTTTCTCTCTCGGGACCAAACTGCCAACGGCCCCAATTCGGCCCCCCCTTTAAGCATTCCTCCGCGAGGTGCAGGATCATATGTTGCATCGGATTAAAGAACCCTGGAGGAAAGATCTTCTCTAGATCGCAAAGCAACACGGGTGCCTCTTCATCCAGCTTCTCAATCACTTTAGTGTCTAACTCCCTAGCACAAATTTGGCGGAAGAAAAAACTCAACCTCGCTAGCACTCGCCAAGTCTTCTCAGGGACATAGCCTCGAATCATCACCGGCATTATCCGCTCAAGCCATATGTGGTAGTCATGGCTCTTCAGTCCTTGTACTCGCAACGTTTCAATGTTCAGACCCCTCATCTAGTTGGCTGCGAACCCACCAGGGAAAAACAAGGAGTCCTTCATCCATTGGAAGACCTCCCTTTTTTGGGCCTTTGTGAGGCAGAACGGAGCGTGTGGCTTAGTCCAAGTTTTTTGGCACCATGAGGTGGCTGCATGTTCAACTCCGGCCTATCGCACCACATTTCTTGATCAATTCGAGCCTTTATGTTATCCTTCGTCTTCTCGGTGTCCACAATCGTGCTCCAAATGGCTTCACTGATATTCTTCTCGGTGTGCATTACATCAATGTTATGCGGGAGCTCGAGAAACTCAAAGTAAGGGAGCTTCCATAAGCACGGCTTGTGAGTCCATTGGTGTGTCTCCCCATATCCCAAGAAACCATTCCCATCAGGGCTAGGCTTAAGAGCATCTAACTCGGCCTTGATTTCTGTTCTGGTCTTCGGAATTGGCTTCGAGCCACAGACAACACGGCCTTTCTTGAAACTCTTTACATCACTCCTGTATGCATGCCTCCGCTCAAGGAACTGTCGAGCTTCATCAAAGCATGAATACTTGCCTCCCTTGTTTAGCCAGAAGAAAGTCACGGCCTGCCTGCACTGTGGGCAAGGCCACTTCCCATGTGTACACCACCCGCAGAACAAAGCACGTGCTGGCAGGTCATGCAGGGACGTGTGGTACCACACATACATATCGAAGTACTCCTTCTTTGATGCGTCATATGTTCGGATCCCGCGACCTTCCCAGCCACGAACCAAGTCATCCACCAGCGGTTCCAGGTACACATTCATGTTCTTACCCGGGTATTTGGGCCCTGGGATTATCATCGACACAAACATGTTCTCTGATCTCATGCAGACGCCAGGGGGGAGGTTCATGGGAATAACAAACACTGGCCAACAACTGTATACTGCAGCCGACATACCATATGGATTGAACCCATCGGTTGATATCGCAACTGCTACGCTCCTCGGGTCACCTGCTTTCAGTGGAAATTTCTTGACAAAGTTCTTCCATGCAGTACCATCCGACGGATGTATCATCTTGTCGGTGTATCTGTTTCCTTCCACGGCCCACCTCATCTGCTGGGCAGTATCCTCGGTCATGAAGAGCCGCTGGATCCTCGGTAGAACTGGAAGATAGCGGAGGATATTCTTGGCAACCGTGGTCTGCCTCTTCTGACCATCACCATTGCGGTCTACCTCAAAGTACCTAGAGGAATTGCATTTGATGCAATAATTTGTGTCAGCGTGCTCCTCTCTGAATAGCATGCATCCCTTTGGACAAGCGTGTATCTGCTGAGATGACATCTTAAGGTCACTGAGCAATTTGGTCGAATAGTAGAAGTTTTGCGGCAAGAGGTGCCCTTTCGGCAGAAGGCTGCCTACAATGACCAGAAGTTCATCGAACCCATCTCTGCACAAGTTCCTATGGCACTTCAAGGCCATAAGGCGAGCGATGGCATCTAGTTGGGTAACCTCTGTATTTTCATGTAGGGGTTTCTACGAAGCAAACATAGCCTCATAATACTCCTTTGTGTTTTCCTCCGGGTCCTCACTTGTCTCCGCATCCTGAGGTGTCTCCACCTCTACATGAGGGCTTTCAGGCACATTACCATTAGCCAAGTTTTCTAAGCACCTATCAAAACCAGTGTCATATTCCCCCCTAGGTTGAATCTGCCGCACCTCCTTCCTAGCACGTTTCTTTGCCTTTTCTCCATGGTAAGTCCAAATCCTGTAGGACGGTGTGAACCCAAACTTGATCAGGTGCATACTCATAGTTTCCTTGTCCTGTGCCTTTCGGTTAGCGCACTTACTACAAGGGCACCAAACACTTATAGGTCTGCTAGGGATGGCAAACGCCCTATCCACAAACTGCTCGGTCTTTTCTCCCCATTCATCAGTATAGTTCCACTGACTGATTCTGCCATCGTACATCCAGCCACGATTATCCATCCTCTAATCAGCAACAAAACAGACGAACATAGCATTTATATATCAAATAGGAAATAAATGCATCATATATTTTTTTTACGCGTGCATCAACCTGAAACTCTACTAGGTGGGCTCCTAGCAGCCGCCGGATCCGTAGATTGAGTACGTTCTCCCAGCTCTACCCCGATCCGAGACAGAATTTCGGCAGCACCTCCCCGCTGCTCTCCCGATACACGTCTCGGCAAAAAGCCGAGAGGGGTGTGCATCCGGAGAACAAGGGGGAGGCGCTACCGAAATCCTGTCTCGGATCGGGGTAGAGCACGGAGAACGTACCCAACTACGCATCCGCCGGGTGTCCCGATAAATGCCGTAAGAGTTACGGTTCATAATATGCGAGACCACTAATACATATTTATCCGCGTAACCCTTACGGTCGGGAAGAGACGCCTAGGTATCGCGACAGACTTGGTGATCTAGACACAAAAAAAACCTAGGTACATGTAAAGGTGGGAGGGAGATTTATACCCTAGACGCGTGAGAGAATCGCCGAACAAGATCCGGGACGCCGCCCCCGTCAAACACCCCTGCGACGCTGCCCCCCGTGTCCACCTCGAATCATCACCTGCATACCGAGGAAATAAAATAGTCATGCAAGTGAACACGACTTTTTTACAATAGTGGTATAACAACATTACTTCACCAAAGAATTAAAGTGCAAAAATTTAATTTATTTGTCCACTTTTACATAAAAATTCCTTGCAGCACATTTCTATACTAAATTCCCTAAATCATATACTAAAATCTACACTAAATACTACACTAAAATCTACACTAACGTCTTACCTGCAGGTGCTGGCGGACGGAGCTGGCGCGGGTGACTGGTGGCGGCCGAAGCTCAAGTGCTGCCGGCCAGGCCGGGGCTCGCAGCAGGGGCAGGGGCACCAGCCCCGGGTGGTGGCGGCGACAAGGGAGGGCAGGGGCAAGGGCGTGGCGCAGGGGAGGCCGCCCTAGCTCCCGAGCTCGGCCGCGGCGGCCATGGCGAGCAGCGGCGGCGGTGCGGGGCGAGCTGGGCGGGGGAGCTAGCGGGGAGCAGCAGCAGCGGCCGCGGGGAAGAGGCGGCGTCGTGCGTGGCGTGGCGGTGGTGGCGGGGGAGAGGCGGCGGCGTAGGGGAGGCGTGGGTGGGGCCAGCAGCGTCGGCGGTGGGGGCTGGCGGCGGCGGCTGGCTGGAGGGGCAGAGGAGCAGGAGGTGGGCGGCGGCGCTGGGCGCGTGTGGGAGGAGGAGGGTGGCACGGGCGCGTGTTCGATCTGGCCAAAATCACCTGGTCGGATCGACAGATTAGGGTTATGTTCGGACCTTTGCCGTGCGGAGGTCTTTGCCGTGCGGCAGAAAGGCTTTGCCGTGCGGAAAATACTTTGCCGTGCGCAAAGTGCACTTTGCCGTGCGGCCGAGCCTTTGCCGTGCGCAATTGTGGCTTTGCCGTGCGGCAGGATTCTTTGCCGTGGGCTTATGCACGGCAAACCTTTTTTTTACCATTTTAATTATTAACAACATTTAGTATTATTTCAAAATTATATTAAACCTGTTTTTTCAACATTTGTATTATTTAGTAATGTATGTATCATGCTATACAATGAAAAAATTACATTGGTCAAACCTCGTGCGGAGAAATCTAGGGGGGGTAGACCCGCCGGGGCACACATTCCGCTGTTTTGGGGAGGAGGGGGAGAACGACCGCCGGAGCACCGGAACCCCACCAAATCTTGCATGTGGACATATGATATGTGTGAAAGTGTGGTGCAAGGTGTAATGTTGCAAAATTAGCTCCCCGGAACCCTAGCCCTAACCCTAACCCTACACCTAACCCTAACCAGTAGATCAGGCACACCCTCGATCGTGTGATAATGGCTCTAGCTGCGGGTATGATACGGGGCGACCTTCGGTCTTCACCGCATCATGTGCTTCATCGCCAAGACGGCACGCTAAGGTGAATCTTCTCCTTTACGCGTGCCTCGAATCGCCAATGTGGAACGATATACTACTTCATACTCCATCATACCTTGATGATAGGAACTCGACGACAAGTACGGAGGGAAGGGAGGATGCCATGGAGACCCGAGGATGCAAGGCCGATGTCACGGAAGCATGGAAGAGAAGGAGGAAGAAGCGCTGGACGCTCCAGGCCGGAACTTCCGCCCCACATCGCCGGAACTTCCGCCGAGATGCTGTCAAGACTGAAGATGCTCGCACAGCAGAGCTGTGACCGGAACTTCCGCCCCTGATGGCCGGAACTTCCGCCCAGGACCGGAACTTCCGCCCAGGACGGCCGGAACTTCCGCCCAGGACCGGAACTTCCACCCAGGACGGCCGGAACTTCCGCCCCATCGAACCTCAGCCAGATCTCAGCCCACTTTGGCTTGTAACTTACCCCTTCATCCCCTTACCTATAAATAGGCACCTACCCCCACCTTCATGAGGGAGAGATGATGTTTAGATGAATTGGCTTATGCCTCTATTATCCCTTTGTGGATTTGGGTAACCCCCACCTTAGGTTAATTCCTATTGTACCACCCGGGCTCCTTATCGAATCCTATTGTATCTCTTTGGTGACTTCTACCAATCTTGATCTTTTGCTTGCACTTCTACCTATTTGGTCTTTTGCTTGCACTTCTATTGAGTTTGGTCTTTTCACCCTTCTAGATTCATAGGATCTTCGATTTGTCGATCTTTTTGCGGGACTTCTACCGAAAGGTCTTTTCCTTGCAACTTCTATCGAGTTGGTGGTTCGGGCCAACGAGAACAAACCGATTGTGTTGTGTGCGTGTGTTTGTATCGTGTTCTTCGCGTTCATCCACTTCCCCGCGAATCCCCCTCCGCAATCACACTCACCCGGGTCAAACCGTGAAGATTGGGCACACCCTCGGGCTTAGCCCGCATCATATGGTATCTGAGCAAAGGTTGCCACGGATTTGACCCTCCGATTCCACCAATTTCGCCCAAAAATTTCCCCAAAAAAATTTCCCCAAAAAATAGCTCGAATTTGGATCTCTGGATTTGTTGAGTTGTTTGTGGTTTTGGTCCACAGATCTGTTGTTATTGGTGTTGATCTATCATCCCTCCAATTTTCAGCCGTCAATTCCACCGTTTTCCCCCTCAAATCCATCGTTTTCCCCCCATTTTTCCGCCCGAGTTCGTGCAGTTCATCGTCCCAGATCCAGATCTGAAAATCTGTGTATTTCCGGTACTACCGGTCATCCTAACCGGAACTTCCGCCTGGGTAAAATCAGCCCAAATCCATCATCGTCTTCCCCACCAAAAAATTCCCTGCCTCCACTCGCCACCAGCAGCTTCCTCGCGCGACAACGGCCCACCTGCCCCGCCGCCCACCTCCCGCGCTTGACAGCAGCACCCGCAGCAGGCCACCTCCGCTCCCCGCGCGCAGCAACCACCCGACCCCACCACGCGCGCACGCCCCGCTCGCCGATCGCATCGCCTCCGCTCGCCTCCGCCTCGATCAGGTGCACTCGCCCGCACGCCCATGCTCACGCGCACACACCACCAGGCCCCAACCACTGCCGCTGGCCCGCGCACAACACCACGCGCGCCAGGCCCATACGCCATTTGATCTGGCCACCCGCTCGCTGCAAGCCCACCACCCCACCATCGCGCGCACGCCACAGCACGCAAACCACCAGCTCCGTTTCCGCTCGATCACAGCGCTCCTCGCTCGCCTCGATCCGCTCTACTGCCGCGAACGCCAGGCCAACTACCACGCGCACGATCCGCCCCAGCTTGCCCTGGCTCACTTCGCCCCGCGCCGCAGCAATCGCCCAAACTTTCTCCACGAACCAGAAAATCGCCAGAAATTTTCCCAGACAAAAATCCCTAACCGGAACTTCCGGCCAGTATCGGCGGAACTTCCGCCTTAGCGGTACTTCCGCCCAACTTCCGCCCAACTTCCGGAATTGCACGATTTGCTCGCAGTAGCCCCTGGATACACGCTGTTTATTTCCGAAACTTGGCCGGAACTTGACCGGAAGTTCCGCCCGGACCAGTTTTTGACCCAGTTTTCAGCAACTTTTGACCCCCAACTTTGACCCAACTTTTGACAACTTTCCGGAGCCCATTTGACCTCAAATTTTGACCATAGTACCACCATCTTGACTCCAAATTTTGACAATTTTCCCGAGCCCATTTGACTCCAAAATTTTGACCACTTCGATCGCTCGTTTTGACCCAACTTTTTGGGCATTGATTTTTGTGTTCGGCTTTCCTTGTGGAGTGCATTGGTTGTCTTTTCCGCTTCCGCGCCTACACCAACACCGCGACGACACCTTTGGCACCCCGGATTCCGGCGCAACTTCGACACCATCATCGACACCACCTCGATCATCGCAAGTTCGTGTGCTTGACACCGCCTAACATCAATAGGTATAACTTGCCCCACCCCTTGTAGCCCCGTTTCTTTCTTTGTGTACCTATCCCATTGAGAGTGGCTTTCCGAGTGTTGCGAAGCATTGCACAAGTGTCACGACCGTGAGAGGGTGTGTGTGTGCGTTGTGTTGAGCAAAGCTCCGAAGCAAGCTCGGTGAGAAAGATACACAAAAGAAGAAAAGTGTGACATAGAGAAAAAGAAAGCTTCTAAGCATAGAAAAAAAAAGTGAAAAAAAAAGAGAAATAGAAAAAGAAATAGAAAAAGAGTGTGTGTCCACCGATACAAAAGAGTGCAAAGCTTGTAAGCACTAAGAGAGAAAAGAGAAGAGTGGCATTTGTGCAAATCTTGTTTCTTCTATCTTATGCAACCAAGCTACGGTCTCTCTTGTGTTGGCGTGACACCGAGCTAATAGTCTTCGTTAGGAACATCTTTGTTACTTGCTCACTTCCTTGGTCGCGCTAACCCCATTGTTCTTCCTTGTGTGTGTTTCCGTGTTTCCTTGACATAGATCACCGCTTTTGACATTTGACTTTGGATCTTACCCACATTTGACAATAGACATTTTCTTTGGTTCTTTTCATTTGCTATCCACTTCCTCACCTACCACCATATAGAGTTCTTAGCCTTTTTGCGTGTGCTTTGAGTGTGTGTGTGAGTACATATCGGTTATTCTCTAACTTGAACCATTTTCTCGATTTTGGTTTGCGAGTTTTGACGTTTTGGTAGTTCTCCTTCCACCATATATACACCAATCCTAGAGACTAACATGTATAGTGAGGATGAGCCTACGGAGGACGACATGGAGTACTACGAGGGTGATAGCTCCGCAAGCACCGAAGATATGGAGGACCATGTGGAGCTCGACACCGACAATGGCTCCGCATGCATTGGCGACGTGACCGACATCGAGCATCTCTACACCGACCATGACTCGCCAAGCATGGACAACATGGTGGAGCACCACCTCGACCACGACTACGACTACGACGACATGGTGGAGCACCACCTCGACCACGACTACGACTACGACGACATGGTGGAGCACTACCTCGACTACGACTACGACACCATGATGGAGCATCGCACCGAGCACTACCTCGAGCACGACATCGACACCATGGTGGAGCCTAGCTTCGACCCCACCTTGAACAAGGCCGGTGCCTACAAGTTCCCCATCTTGGCCAATGGAACTACATATGAAGATAGAGGACCTCCAAGACGGCGCAACCATGAGAGTACTTATGCATATGATCATCTACGTCGAGCTCATCCTATGAAGCACCAAGAGCGCCCCTTCGGTCTTCACCGCATCATGTGCTTCATCGCCAAGACGGCACGCTAAGGTGAATCTTCTCCTTTACGCGTGCCTCGAATCACCAATGTGGAATGATATACTACTTCATACTCCGTCATACCTTGATGATAGGAACTCGACGACAAGTACGGAGGGAAGGGAGGATGCCATGGAGACCCGAGGATGCAAGGCCGATGTCACGGAAGCATGGAAGAGAAGGAGGAAGAAGCGCTGGACGCTCCAGGCCGGAACTTCCGCCCCACATCGCCGGAACTTCCGCCGAGATGCTGTCAAGACTGAAGATGCTCGCACAGCAGAGCTGTGACCGGAACTTCCGCCCCTGATGGCCGGAACTTCCGCCCAGGACCGGAACTTCCGCCCAGGACGGCCAGAACTTCCGCCCAGGACCGGAACTTCCGCCCAGGACGGCCGGAACTTCCGCCCCATCGAACCTCAGCCAGATCTCAGCCCACTTTGGCTTGTAACTTACCCCTTCATCCCCTTACCTATAAATAGGCACCTACCCCCACCTTCATGAGGGAGAGATGATGTTTAGATGAATTGGCTTATGCCTCTATTATCCCTTTGTGGATTTGGGTAACCCCCACCTTAGGTTAATTCCTATTGTACCACCCGGGCTCCTTATCGAATCCTATTGTATCTCTTTGGTGACTTCTACCAATCTTGATCTTTTGCTTGCACTTCTACCTATTTGGTCTTTTGCTTGCACTTCTATTGAGTTTGGTCTTTTCACCCTTCTAGATTCATAGGATCTTCGATTTGTCGATCTTTTTGCGGGACTTCTACCGAAAGGTCTTTTCCTTGCAACTTCTATCGAGTTGGTGGTTCGGGCCAACGAGAACAAACCGATTGTGTTGTGTGCGTGTGTTTGTATCGTGTTCTTCGCGTTCATCCACTTCCCCGCGAATCCCCCTCCGCAATCACACTCACCCGGGTCAAACCGTGAAGATTGGGCACACCCTCGGGCTTAGCCCGCATCAGGGTATATGTGCCAAAGGGTCCCAATCTTGGTTCTCCATGTGTATATGTCCTAAACAAACCTAAAAGAATGAAAAGTTACATTGGTGCACCCTCGCACGGAGAAATCTAGGGGGGTAGACCCGCCGGGGCACACGTTCCGCTGTTTTGGGGGAAGGAGGGGGAGAACGACCGCCGAAGCACCGGAACCCCACCAAATCTTGCATGTGGACCTATGATATGTGTCAAAGTGTGGTGCAAGGTCTAATGGTGCAAAAGTAGCTCCCCTAAGCCCTAAACCCTAAACTGGGGAGGCTTCGAGCACTAAAACCCCTCTAAAACCCTAAACCACGACACCGGAGCTGCAGAACCATGCATCATAAACCCTAACCCTAACCCTATACCCTAAACCTATACCTAACCATAAATACTTACCTTTAACCTAAACCCTAGCCTTACCCCCTAAACCCTAGCCCTAACCCTACACCAAACCCTAACCAGTAGATCAGGCACACCCTCGATCGTGTGATAATGGCTCTAGCTGCGGGTATATGTGCCAAAGGGTCCCAATCTTGGTTATCCATGTGTATATGTCCTAAACAAACCTAAAAGAATGAAAATTTACATTTGTGCACCC
The DNA here is from genome assembly GCF_019359855.2 of Lolium perenne. Taxonomy (NCBI): domain Eukaryota; kingdom Viridiplantae; phylum Streptophyta; class Magnoliopsida; order Poales; family Poaceae; genus Lolium; species Lolium perenne. The sequence continues at coordinate 99,367,238 of NC_067247.2, forward strand.
TCGCGCGGAGAAATCTAGGGGGTAGACCCGTCGGGGCACACGTTCCGCTGTTTTGGGGGAAGGAGGGGGAGAACGACCGCCGGAGCACCGGAACCCCACCAAATCTTGCATGTGGACCTATGATATGTGTCAAAGTGTGGTTCAAGGTCTAATGGTGCAAAAGTAGCTCCCCTAAACCCTAAACCCTAAACTGGGGAGGCTTCGAGCACTAAACCCCTCTAAATCCCTAAACCACGACGCCGGAGCTGCAGAACCATGCATCATAAACCCTAACCCTAACCCTAAACCCTAAACCTATACCTAACCATAAATAATTACCTTTAACCTAAACCCTAGCCCTACCCCCTAAACCCTAGCCCTAACCCTACACCAAACCCTAACCAGTAGATCAGGCACACCCTCGATCGTGTGATAATGGCTCTAGCTGCGGGTATATGTGCCAAAGGGTCCCAATCTTGGTTCTCCATGTGTATATGTCCTAAACAAACCTAAAAGAATGAAAAGTTACATTGGTGCACCCTCGCGCGGAGAAATCTAGGGGGTAGACCCGCCGGGACACACGTTCCGCTGTTTTGGGGGAAGGAGGGGGAGAACGACCGCCGGAGCACCGGAACCCCACCAAATCTTGCATGTGGACCTATGATATGTGTCAAAGTGTGTTGCAAGGTCTAATGGTGCAAAAGTAGCTCCCCTAAACCCTAAACCCTAAACCCTATACTGGGGAGGCTTCGAGCACTAAACCCCTCTAAATCCCTAAACCACGACGCCGGAGCTGCAGAACCATGCATCATAAACCCTAAACCTAACCCTAAACCCTAAACCCTAAACCTATACCTAACCATAAATACTTACCTTTAACCTAAACCCTAGCCCTACCCCCTAAACCCTAGCCCTAACCCTACACCAAACCCTAACCAGTAGATCAGGCACACCCTCGATCGTGTGATAATGGCTCTAGCTGCGGGTATATGTGCCAAAGGGTGCCAATCTTGGTTCTCCATGTGTATATGTCCTAAACAAACCTAAAAGAATGAAAAGTTACATTGGTGCACCCTCGCGCGGAGAAATCTAGGGAGGTAGACCCGCCGGGGCACACGTTCCACTGTTTTGGGGGAAGGAGGGGGAGAACGACCGCCGGAGCACCGGAACCCCACCAAATCTTGCATGTGGGCCTATGATATGTGTCAAAGTGTGGTGCAAGGTCTAATGGTGCAAAAGTAGCTCCCCGGTGTGACCTTCCTCACCGTTGGGCGATAACACTTAGGAGATTTTCCGAACCGCGGGTTGCTCCGAAACCGTGATATATGTGGGGGACGAACATATATGGAGAGTAATTTTGTATTGCACATTGTCTAATAAATAGTCATCAAAAAGAAAAACTAATTAACAAATAAATATAAGTATTAGATGAAATAAAATAGGAAGAAAAACAAAAAAATATATATTGGCGCACGGCAAAGAAGGGAACGCACGGCAAAGGTGCCTTTGCCGTGCAACTAACCTGTCCGCACGGCAAAGGGGCGAGCCACGGCAATGCCCAGTGCCTTTGCCGTGCGTGGTTTCTTTGCCGTGCGGCACGTAGGGACTTTGCCGTCTTCCTTTCTTTGCCGTGAGGTTTCCTTGTACTTTGCCGTCATTTGATTCTTTGCCGTGCGCCGCTTCTGTCTTTGCCGTGCTTGCCTTCATTGTCGTGCGCTGCTCTCAGATGTTGCCGTGCGGATTGTCGTTGCCGTGCGTGCTGCTTGCTGCACACGGAAATGATTTCTTTGCCGTGCGGCGGCTCACGGCATTGAAACGCTGCACGGCAGCGCCTGTTTTTCCCGTAGTGCAACCCCCTATGAGCATCTCCGGAAGACTGAGTCGTCGGATTGGATATTGAAATTGACGGAGTCATCAGAGGCGTCTCGCTGTCGACGGAAACGTCGCCTCCCACTGAATGAATATTTCGTGTTGATGGTTCATGTAAGGTGTCTTTTTCCGTTTTCTATACATGTAACACTACAGCAGAGCTGGGCGTTGCCGTGCAAGCAAATTGCTCGGCAAAGGGCAAAATCTGATCGGCAAAGGCTTTGCCGTGCACATTTGCTCGGCAAAGGCCGCTCGGCAACCTTTCGCCCGGCAAAGGCTACGCTGCCGTGTGCCTCGTCAAAATTGCATGGCAAAGCCTTTGCCGTGCGCCAGCCCGTGTTACCGTGAGCCAACTTGTTTGCCGTGTGCTACCACTCCTCCCACACGGCAAAGCATGATTTCGAAATTAAAAAAAACACGTCGGCCACCGCACTAGATGCGTGAGCAGCGGCGTCGCTTCCGTCTCTGCATCGCTTTGCTTCCGTCGACCGCCGCATCCGCACCGCCAGACGCCACCACCGCTCGGGGCTGTCATGTCTTCGCCGCCGCCCGCAAGGCCGCCACAGATGCGTCACCACGCGGAGGAGAGGGAGGGGGCTGACCACTGCATCCGCGCGGCCGCCGTGTCTAGGCCGCCCACCAGGCCGCCGCCGGACGTCGACCACCGTGCCAGGCCGCCGCGTCCTCGCCGCCGCGCACCAGGCCGCCGTGAGCGGAGGAGGGGCCGCCGTGTCTAGGCCGCCGCACGCCAAAGCCGCCGCCGGACGTCGACCACCGTGCCGGGCCGCCGCGTCCTCGCCGCCGCGCACCAGGCCGCCTTGAGCGGAGGAGGGGCCGCCGTGTTCAGGCCGCCGCACGCCAGGCCGCCGCCGGACGTCGACCGCGGTGCCGGGCCGCCGCGTCCTCGCCGCCGCGCACCAGGCCGCCGTGAGCGGAGGAGGGGCCGCCGCACGCCAGGCCGCCGCCGGACGTCGACCAACGCGCCATGCCGCCGCGACCTCGTCGTGAAGCAGCAAGCCTCCATGTCCACGGGAAGAGATAAGGCGTGGTGCTGGGAAGAGATAAGGCGTGAGGCTCAGTAGGTGGGCGATGGGAAGAGATAAGGCTGTCCACGGGAATAGAAAAAGGAAAGGAAGAGAGAGAAGAGAGTAGAGAGCATAGATGGGTAAAGAGATCTGGGCCGTTCAACACTATGAATCAACGGCGCGGAGGCACGATCCGCGGGATTCCGTTTCCACCAATCACAACGCAGAGCTTTTGCTGTGTACTAAACAAGCACATGGCCCATGGTCTTTGCCGTGCAAACCATCTGCACGCTCGGCAAAGGTGTCGGCTTTACTTTGCCGTGCGCAGTTATTTGACTCTGCCGTGTTATCTAGTTTTGCCGTGTACTTTGCTTACTCTTTGCCGTGCACTTTTCTTTGCCGTGCGTTTAGTCATTCTTTGCCGTGCGATTTTTTCTTTGCCGTGCGTTTAGTCATTCTTTGCCGTGCGATCTTTCTTTGCCGTGCGTATTTTTTTGCATCGGCCGGCAAAGATTTCTTTGCCGTGCGAACCGCGCACGGCAATGTCTCGCCACACGGCAGTGACATTTTTTGCCGTAGTGTAACCCAACGGAGAGGAAACCAACGACAGTTTTCCGGTTTAAGACCAAACTGCGCCGGCCGGCCGGCCGGTTGTGTGATCGCCGGCTATACAAAGATGAAAGATGTTCCTCGTTGCGCGCGAGGTACCTATCGCCAGCGCGCATCTGCATCTCCTCTTCCCCACGAGAGCTTCTCACCGTTTTGGGATCCACCATACCGCATACTCCATGACACGGTGGGCCTGCTTGGGTCGCGGCTGCTCGGTTGCAAAAGGGAGAATGCGAGGAGACCCATGGTCGCTCCTCTCCGTCGTCTCCGCTGCACTCGCGTACCCGAATCCCGATGGCTTGCTACAAAGTTTAGTCCCTGAACTGTGGGCTCGTTTGTACAGGGCTCTACATGTCATTGGCCTAGACTTGCCTATTCATCTCCCATCAGTACATTTTGCCAACACATCTTTCCATATAGCATCTGCCCCCATGCCGCTTCCACTTCGACGACTGTTCGTGGCTTCGTGCTGTACGACGAGTACAGGCGCTTAGGATACGGTCTTGCGATGTCTTCGCGCGGTGGAGGGGCAGGCGGCAGGCGCGGCGGCCACGGCCGCGGCGGCGAGTCCCCCGGAGCTCAAGAAGGAGGCCGCGGGCGTGGTGGTGGTGGCGGCAGAGGGAGGGGACCAGGCGGGGAGGTCGGGGCCGAGCGCGGGGGACACGGCCACGCGACGCGCGGCCGCGCTGGCGAACTGGGAGGACGCGGAGGCGATGGCCGCGGGCGTGGTCGTGGTGGCGACGGCCGCGGGCGTGGTAGTGGTGGCGACACGGCGAGAGGAGCCCGAGGCGGCGGCGGTGGCCGCGTCCAACCCTCGGCCTCGCACCCTGCAGCTGTGGGACACGGTGGCGTGGGCACAGTGCGGGAGCACGACCAGCAGTACGGTGGCGCTGGGATTCCCCGTCCCGGCGGGCAAGTGGCGGCGCCGACGGCAGCCGCGGACGTCCTGGCTGACGAGGTGGAGAGGAAGATGGCGCTGCAGAAGGCAGATGAAAGGACTTCGTCGTCCTCGGCCACCGCGGCGGCGGCGGAGCAGAGCAATCTACAGACGTCTCGGGCGGTGGTGGCGGCGCCCGGGAGTCTGCCGCCTGTGTCGAGCAAGGCGGAGAAGTTCCCGGCGCGGCCCGGATTCGGGACCGTCGGGAAGAGGTGCCGCGTTCGCGCCAACCATTTCCTGGTGCAAGTCGCGGACAAGAATATCTACCATTACGATGTACGTTTTCCCTATACACTTCCAATGCATGTTCTGCTTGTTCCATGCATGCTGTCGATTGTTTGATGATATATATTGCGATACTCGCTAACCTGCTTAGTTCATTCGAAGTTGTTGTATTATTAACCATTCGTTAGATCTGTCTCAGTTCAAGTGAACGCAAATATCTGTCTAAACTAAGCAATTTCATTTTGGTGACCAAAATCAGGCAATGTGCAAAACTAAAAATTCATGGCAGTTGTAATGTGTATTGTTTAAGTATTGCATGCACCTTTCAAAGTCTTTGATTACTAATGCAAATCAAATGTACGGTTAATTGCTAAGTATCTATCTGTTGTGTGCAGGTGGCAATTTATCCGGAAACAAGGTCTCGAGATCACAACAGATCGATAATCAACGAACTTGTTAGACTTCACAGACAACACTTGGATGGTAGAGTGCCTGTTTATGATGGAAGAAAGAGCATATATACTGCTGGGGCACTTCCATTCAAGAACCAAGAATTTGTTATCAAACTTGTGAATGCCAACAGAGGGAACCAACGGTATGATAAAAACATTTCAACTTCTGTTTTCAGAACCACTTTATTTGTTCATATGTAGCGGTATTATACATACTAGTTCTTATGTTTTAGGGAGGAGGAATACAGGGTGACGATAAAGCATGCTTCAAATCTGGATTTGTACAATCTTCAACAGTTCTTGGCTGGTAGGCACAGGGAGTTGCCACAAGACATTATCCAAGCACTAGACATCGCTCTAAGGGAGTGCCCCACAACAAAGTAATTCTTCACTTTTTTTTTGATGTCTAAAAAAAGTCCATCATCTGGGGGTTTCCCTATTTTTATTCCATACATTTATAATTAAGTGTTATGCAAGAAAATTGCTAGCAGCTAACTTAAGTAAATTGAAACAGGTACGTTTCGATCTCAAGATCATTTTTCTCCCAGTCATTTGGACATGGTGGTCCAATTGGCAACGGTGTCGAATGTTGGAGGGGGTATTACCAAAGCCTGCGCCCAACACAGATGGGCTTGTCGCTAAACATTGGTATGGATGTACCTAAAATGTTCTCATTAATTGAAAACTATGTGTTCCCATATGTTTTTCTCTCTTGGAAAAAAATTATGTCCTTAGCATTCTTGTTTAAAATTATGATCTCAGATATTTCGGCAACATCATTTTACAAGGCCCAACCAGTGATGGCCTTTGCAGTTGAATATTTGAACCCGCGAGATACTTCTAGGATGTCTGATCAGGATCGTCTTAAGGTATCAATGGTCATAGAATTTTTTTATTGTTAAACTTTTTTCTGTTTACCTAGGTGACTATAACTGCTGCATCTTTTTTACGCATCATAGCTGAAGAAAGCCCTTAGAGGTGTCCGGGTTGTGGCCACTCATCGTACAGATAAAAAAATCCGTTACAAGATTACTGGGATAACCTCCGCTCCGCTGAAGGATTTAACGTATATATTCTCATTTATACCCTGTTTCCTTTATGCTCCTGTCTCACATTATATTTCATGTTAATCACGTCGATAAATCATAAGTTAACCATAATGCTTATATTTTCTTCTACAGATTTGATCAAGATGGGACACGCATGTCGGTTGTCGATTACTTCCGGGAGCAATACAATTACTCATTAAGATATACTAACTTACCCTGCCTTCAAGCTGGCAGTGATAACAGACCGATATATTTGCCTATGGAGGTAGTTTCGGTCTTTATCTGTCATTTATCTTTCAAAGGATGCTATATGTATTTGGGATTGGTCTTCTTCTCTGCATCTATTAATTTGGTCTTGTCTTTTGGCATTGAATTCATTGTCATATGTTCTCTTCAGGTTTGCAACATAGTTGAGGGACAACGGTATTCTAGAAAGCTGAACGAACGCCAAGTTTCAGGAATACTAAAGATGGCATGTGAACGACCGGCACAAAGAGAGAAGAGTGTTCTAGATGTAATTTAGCACTTTGTTCTCATTTACTTCAACTTGGCAAGTCAAGTGTGCAATTTTGTGTTTCATTGACAAAGAAGTGTGCAATCTTGTGTTTTGTGTTAAACATATTTACAAGTATCTGAGTTCATTTGGCTTGAAGATGTACGATCTGATCTTTTATCTTTGCAGATTGTTAATAGGAACAATTATGGCAATGATTCCTTTTCGAAAGAATTTGGCATGAAAGTGACGAACCAACTTGCATTGGTTGATGCTCGCGTACTTCCTGCCCCAAGGGTAATTGCTCTAAAACATAGTAACGGATATATTGCTGTTTTTACTTACTGTTTGCATTCATCTGACCTCTTCAGTATTTCACATTTTATTAGCTCAAATATCACGACTCTGGACGAGATAAAGTATGTGATCCTTCAGTAGGACAGTGGAACATGAATAACAAGGTACTGTTCTCTAGTTTATTTTGAGTAACCTCATTTCATTTTGTTCTGTAAACACACTGTTGCATTCAGTGTCTATGATATGTTTTTTCACTTTTATCTTTGTATGCAGCTCTGATGATAGCATATATATCCCTTTTTTAATTGATATATGGCATTATGCATTGAAATGCTTGTGCCTTGATTTATCTGCGTCCACTAGATATTACTTCTATTCATCTGCTTTCTACACCAAGCAGTCCTTGTATATTGATTTCATCATTTTTATCCAGAAATTTGTCAATGGAGGATCTATCAACTATTGGGCATGTCTAACGTTCGCTTCTCGCATGCACCCTAAGGATGTTGGCATGTTCTGCAATGATCTGGCCCGCATGTGCAATAGCATTGGCATGGTAACTTTCTTTAGAAGCAATAATTTTTTCTTCTTCTGGAAGGAACTCCTGGGATAATCATATACCGATACACTGAATTTTCTTATTCTAGCAAATGAATATGAAACCATGCGTGGATATCACACAACCAAGCCGTCAAGATAGCGTGGAATCTGCTGTCAGAAATATCCATAGGCTTTCTGCACAAGTGATTGCTCAGCAAGGTCTAGTCGGGAAGCAACTTGACTTATTGATCATCGTATTACCTGATACAAATGTTCCTTACGGTAGTCCTTATGGTAAGCTCTTCAGAATTATTCTGAAGCTGATCTGATGAATTTAATTTCTTAGTTTTAATTACAACTTTCTATTTTTTTAATGCAGGAAGGATAAAACGGCTTTGTGAAACCGAGCTTGGTGTGATAACTCAGTGCTGCTTACCTGTTAAACTTCAGAAGGGTGGAAAACAGTATCTTGAAAATCTCTCTATGAAGATCAACGTTAAGGTGGGATTCACTAGCTATGCTAAATTCAGGTCCAAAGAACATTGATATCATTAATTTTTTATGATTAGGTTGGAGGTCGGAATATGGTGCTTGAAAATGCTTTGTACAAGCGGATACCACTTCTAACAGATGTGCCTACGATTGTCTTTGGGGCTGATGTGACTCACCCTTCTCCAGGAGAAGATTCATCTCCATCCATCGCGGCGGTATGTTGTTTTGTTCTCTCTTGCGCATCATGTCATAATATATCAATGTTCCAGTCTCTTTATTTGAAATAAACATAGTGGGATACTCTAATGAATAGTGTTATTGTGTTTCTGTTGTCTTTCATTTTTTTTCCCTTTCTGGGGACGTTAAGCACTGGAATTTCTTAGTGTTTTTAATGAGTAATATCTGAACCAAAATAGTGATCTTCATTTTGCATTGTGAAGGCAACTAAGCTTTATTGTTTTACAAGGAGAAAAATCAATTCACTTTTACTTTGCGCCTCAAATCCTCATTTTCTATAAGTCATCTTGGCATCATGTAATGAATGATTCTTTATTTAAGGCATGTAATTTCTCCCATTGTAGGTTGTTGCATCGATGGATTGGCCAGAAGTTACAAAGTACAAATGCATGGTCTCTTCACAAGGTCCTAGGGAAGAAATTATAGCTGACCTTTACACAGAAACAAAAGATCCACAGAAGGGTCTTGTTGCTGGTGGGATGATAAGGTAGTGTGACATAATTTTTTTTTGCAAATCAGTGCATAGTTTTTTGTTTTGTAGTAATAACATTTGATTGTTGCAGGGAATTGCTAGTCTCTTTCTACAAAGCCACTGGACGCAAACCTAGTAGAATTATATTTTATAGGTTTGTAATCAACAGGATGTGTTTTTACAGAACCTTTTTTTAGTTTCGGCTTAATACTGAATTCTTTACTATGTAGAGATGGTGTTAGCGAAGGACAGTTCAGCCAAGTTTTGCTTTATGAAATGGATGCAGTTCGCAAGGTTCTTTTTACCATTTTGATCATCATTGAAGTTTTACTCGATAGTCGTTTAAATTTCCATTTCATATTCTGTACGGCAGGTACATAATGTTGTTCTTGTTTCCAGGCTTGTGCTACTTTGCAGGAGGGCTATCTTCCACCAGTTACATTTGTCGTTGTGCAAAAGAGGCATCACACTCGCCTATTTCCTGAAAATCATGGTGCGAGGGATTTAGCAGATCGAAGTGGAAATATCCTACCTGGTAAGTCTGGCTGCTTCAGTTACCATAATATTGGTATGACTTGGTATACATAAAATCAAAAGATTGCAGGGGAACAAGGTTGAAGTTTCTAGTGTGCTTTGTCCTCAGGAACTGTTGTCGACACAAAGATCTGCCATCCTACTGAGTTTGATTTTTACCTGTGTAGCCACGCTGGTATTCAGGTGAAGTTACATGATCAACCTTTTCGTGAAATTCCGTGCTTTTAATGTCTACCATGCCTTCTAATGTGCCTCACTTTGCTCAATGTGAATGTTTCTTCCATGTTTTCCTTTGAGCAGGGGACGAGCCGCCCGACACATTATCATGTTCTTCTCGACGAAAACAGGTTTAGCGCTGATGCCCTGCAAACCCTGACATACAATCTTTGCTACACGTAAGCTACTCTGTAACTGTCCTCTCCATTGTGAATGATGTATTCATGCATATGCAGTTCACTGTTGTAACCTTTCAACTAACATTGTCTTCTGACTCTCTTGCTTGCAGTTATGCTCGGTGCACCCGTTCGGTGTCCATAGGTATGCAATTAACGTACTCCCTCAGTCACATGAAAGTTGTCTTAACTTCGTCTAAATTTGAACATATCTAGTTACTATTTAGTGTCTAGATACATCTAAATTTTGAGAAAGTAAGACATATTTTATGGGACCGATGGAATACTTAGTCTTTTAATGTAAAAGTCTTTATCAGCTCATAGAAAATGCTGCTATTTTTTGGTCAGGAATATCTTATAACTTGCAAAGTATCTTCTGATTTTGTTGTTGCTACTTTTAACAGTTCCTCCAGCATATTATGCGCACCTGGCAGCCTTCCGTGCGCGCCACTACTTGGAGGACGAGTTCTCCGACCAGGGGTCGTCCTCGGCCACCTTGCGGGCGCATGAACGGTATGCTCCTGTGAAGCAGCTCCCGAAGATCAAGGACAATGTGAAGGAGTTCATGTTCTACTGCTGATCCATGGCTCATCCTTGAATTTCAAGAACCGCAGCGCCTGGGTGGCTTTTGCCAAGGAGTTAATTTTGTACAGCTGAGCTGATCCTTAACTTGCAAGAATTACAACGTCTCCATGTCTTTTGCGGTTTGGGTTTTGCTTGGGTGTCCTCCCCTTTGCAAACTTTGGTGGAAGAGGAGGGAAAACAGTGAAGCACACCTCTGGCGGTTTATGGAACTCGGTGTCAGATTTAGTTTAGTAGGACGGCTTGGTGTGATGTAGATAAACGGTGCTAATCTGGTTCGGGTTTGTCCTGTTCTCTAAACATCCCTGGGTGTACATATGTGTGACGACTGACTTTTTTTTGAAATGGGGTATACCCGGTTTCTGCATCATGATGATGCACACGGCCATTTATTAGAAAAAAAAGGTTCGGAACAGTATCGTTTACAACTCACGCATCACCGAGGATTGATACAAAAATCAACCATCGAAAACAACACATACTATGACTACACATCAACATAGCCATCTAGTATGTCGCCAACCAGTCTATCACAAGATATCCTGAGCGAGTCTGTCACAAGATATCCTGAGCGACCATCAGGAGCAGTGTGCAACCAGAAGTCATGGCATCCCGCTGCCCCTCTGGAGAGAGTAGGGACCAAAGCTGGACCCAATGCGAGACCATATGAATAACCTGCAAGAAATAAAAAGAGACTTTTTTTATTAAGAATTATATTATTTCTGACCCTCCAAATAGACCAACATAAAGTAGAAACCCCAATCCGGATAATGGCCTTAGATTGTCTATCTACTCCATTTAACCAATTACCAAACATATTAGTAATATTGGTCGGAGGTGGAAGATCATAAGTGAAATTAACCGTACGCCATAAGCTAAGGTACATTTAATAAAAAGGTGCTGAATGGTCTCCTGTTTTCCACAGAAAACGCATTTTGTACACGCATTCCAATGACATTTAGCTAGATTTTCCTTATTTAACAGAACCTTATTACTCAAAAACCACATAAAAATATTAATCTTAAGCGAAATTTTAACCTTCCAGAGATACTTTCTCAGAAAAGGGGTATGGTCACACATAAGATCTTCATACATCGACTTCACTGTAAACAAATCATTAGATGTTAAATTCCAAACAAAACGATCATCATCTTCATTCAAATTTACCATCATGAGTTTCTGACATATTGCAACCATGCAGTCTATTTATTACCACTCAACACCCTTCGGAATGTAATATTCAGCGGTGTTTGGGCTAATACTTGTGCAACTGTGACATTCTTATGGTGTACAATATTATACAAAGACGAATATTGATGAGCTAAAAAAGTATTTCCTAACCAGGTATCTTCCCAAAAGCGGATACTCATACCATTACCCACTTTGAAAAAATCCTAGAAAAAACTCATGTTTAACCCCCATCAATTTTTTCCAGAATGGGGAGTCGGTAGACCTAGCTTGCACCTCCGATAACATCTTCTGTCTTAGGTATTTATTTTGTAGCAATTCTTGCCATACCCCATCTTCATTAAGAAGTTTAAAGAGCCATTTACTCAATAAGCATCTGTTTTTTTATTTCGAGAACCTCAATACCTAAGCCCCTAATCTTTGGGTCGACAAACAATGTTCCATTTTGTAAGCCGGTATTTTCTTTTGTTTTTATCGGACTGCTAAAAGAACCTAGATCTATAGAAGTCCAAACGTTTTCTTACCCAACAGTATTTGCAAGAAAGACAACATAAACATTGATAAGCTAGTTAATACTGAATTAATAAATCCAAACTTAATAACTGCAAGAAGCTTACGCTCATAAATCTGTCCTTCAATGCCTTCACAGGCTCTATCCCTGAAGAACTTTCGTATCACTCTATATGGTCTGTTCATTGCTGAATTGCTGTTCTTTTTTACAAACGTTTCCCCTGGATGGGAGCCGACAGCAACAATCAAACAATAACGGGACAACAGCCGAGAGCATCAACGAGCTAACATAAAAGAACTGGGGAAAACTTACTTAAAATGATCAAAGGACCCAAAAGAACGTCCTAAATCCCAGTTCAGAACCAGACACAGCGACCTTGTATTACTTATTTAAGCACCAAAGCATATCTTCTCCCCGACCCGGAGGAATAGAACCTGGGTACGCGCGCACCCGTTTACGAAAACTTCAAAAAAAATGCTATTTAAAAATTTCAAAAAAATATGAAGTAAAATTTTGCATGTACATATTATGTTGATACTTACTCGTGTGAGTTTTCACGAAAAAATATTATTGTGTGTGTCCTACATAAAAATGACAAAATGTCCAAATGAGAATAGTGAACAGGAATTTGTACTATTCACAGGAATAGGAATTTGCATTTTGTCATTTTTGTGTAGGTCACACACAATGGTATTTTTCCGTGAAAACACACACGAGTAAGTATCAACATAATATCTACATGCAATAATTTACTTGACATTTTTTGGAAACTTTTGAATAGCATTTTTTTGAACTTTTCGTAAATGGGTACGCGCGCACCCAGGTTCCATTCACCATTTTCGATCTTCTCCCCTCTAATGTTCATGGTCGAAACTCCCAGGCTAGCCATTTCCATATAGCAAACTAACAATTTTTTAGCGCCAGCAGTATTCAAGCACCAAACCATATCTTCTCCCCTCCAGGCAGTCATATTAATCTTCAGCACAGTTACATCATATTCCTCCCTCGCCCTGGAAGATCTCCTAGCGACGAGCTATATTTCCAACGAACGCAAGACACAGGCCCCGCGTCGCCCCCCCCCCCCCCCCCCCCCCACAGGACGGCTCGGGCGGAACCCTAAACCGCCGCCGCCTCCTCCCCCCTCTCCGGCTCTCCTCCTCCCTGCCGTTGGTCGGGGATCAGCGGGGTGTGGTCCTGAGCAGGATCCGGGGCGGCGGCCTCGGCAGGTAGAGCTGCGGCGCGTCGTGCCTGGCTGCCCTGGCGAGGGTTGCGGCGGCTGGGTGATCTTTCGCGACGCGGCTGGTGGTGGGGGTGACCCTGACGGCTACGGATTCGGTGTCTTCGGCGGTGTGGCCGTGCCTAGTGGTGATCGGTCAGTCTGCTCCGCATCTCCCTCCCGGCGGCTCACTTTGTTGGCCTACTTCGAGGTTGGGGGTGGAGGCGGACGACTCGTCGACGGGTCTGTGGTTGGTGGCAGCCTCCTCTTCCGCCGATGAGATCGACCGACGGGCAGAGGCGTGGCGGCCGGCCGATCTGCCCAATAAAGGTCGTTGTCCTAGAGTTCCTCTTTTGCGAAGATGAAGACCTTATGGATGCCGATCCTTCTTCATCTAGCCGGAGTGATGTGTTCCAGAAGGCTCCACCGGCGAATGGAACAGTGCATCTTTTGCCTGAAGTTTGCTAGATCGGGTGGTATTCGATCGTGTGCACCCATGTTTTTATCCGACCGTTTGGTTCTGGAGGGAGCGGCGTGAAGCTCTGTTCGATGTTGCCATCAGATGACATTCTGATCATGGTGAAAATCGGAGACGGATAATATCATGAATGCCAGATTGGAGGACTAGCTATGGAGGTTCGAGTCTCTGTGAAGTTGAGGGACTTGCTTGCTGTTCTGGTTCTCGCAGCAGTATGCAAGTGGGGGCGATCGACAACACATGTAAACTTCAGAGTCTTACCTTTCAGGGTGAAAATCTAAGGCCTGACCTTAATTGGTTGTGCCTGGCAGTGACCTTGTTGAACGCATTGTTTTGAGAGCGAGGATTATCTTCATGGTGAAAACCTAAGATCTTTTGATCGAGCGACAATGGCGTTTGTGCACTGTTTCCCTTTTTGGAGGTGCCGCTTTTGGAGAGCCTGAAATTTAGGTGTTGTCTTGGTGGTGGATGTATTGTTGCTCTTAAGGTTGAAACACCATAGCGGAACTTTTTCCTTAGTTTCTTTTTTATTATTTTTTGGCTGGGTGCATCCGTATTGTGCCCCCTTCCCTCGGTAGATGTTTCAAAAAAATAGAGATCAAAGGAGATAAAGGAGACACATATTTTGACGTAGAAAACTCTTGCGTGAAAAAACCATGGACGCACAAAAGTGCAATTTCACTATGATGGAGAAGTATTACAAGCACAAGACGACATACCGTCTTTAGGTGCAACTACAGGGGTATATATAGGAGGACAAAATACAACAGTTCTTAGAGGACAAGAAAACGAGCTATACTCGTATGCGCTGGCCAGGGTAAAGTCCTCTAATGGAATTTGGATCACATGTTACTAGAAGACCCGCCCAATAACATTGGAGCACATAAATAAGATATCGATTGAACTGGAGAAGAGATCAATTTCCCAACAAAAGATGTTTTGTTCCTGGTTTTCTAATTTAAGCAACAAAAGACAGCAGCAATTCCAACTACGTGAAAATTAACACCCAAAGGGATGATGTTAGCTACCCGCTAGAAGTACTATGTAAAACAACTAGGTTGTAGTGAAAGAGTCACACGTAATAGTAGCAGCCAAACATTGGACGAAAAGGTGATGAATAGATTCATCCTCGGGAGAAAATCTTGAGCCATTTCCTCGTGTTATATTTTGTAGTTGAAGCATTGTGCAAATCAGCCACAACCAAACCTGGCATTTGAAGGAAATTTTGTTTCCTAAAGTTGTTCAAATGATATGTCCACTCCCACTGAAAACAATTTCTTATACATGATTTTCACTATGAACTTATTTTTTTGACAATTTTACCGTAGGGGAAGCCCATACGGTGTATATTTTATATATTGTAAGGGCAACAAACTATACAATTGATCAAAAGATCAATAAAAAGAATTGCATCAAGGTGGATAGAAATGGGCAAGTAAAGACATCAAGGATTATACAACGATACTAAGCAACCAGTCAATGAGAGGTTGGACTAAAGCTGCTTTAACCTTACTGGTGAAGCATAAGATCACTCTGAAAATGGACTTTCCAATGTCCAACAGAAGAGGCTTGCACCTGAAAAATCAAGTTATTTCTCACCTTCCAAATATTCCATGTTGCGTGTGCCACCACTTCCATGAAAAAAGGACTAATGAAGTGTTGTTTTGCCAAGAGAGAGCGGCTAGTAATATTCCGAGATAAATCCCAAGAGATACCAATGGCCTCCCAACACTGTTTTGCAAAGTGGCACTCAAAAAATAAATGGTCCCTTGTCTCCAAAATATGTGTCGTACTCGTACACAATACACAATCCGGTCCAGACTTAGGGTGCCAACTCTTCCGAAGCATCAAATCTCGTGTATTAAGCCGGTCATGAAAAAGAAGCCAAACAAACACTTTAAGTTTAGGGAGCATTCTAGATTTCCAAAGAGCTTTGAATGCAGCATCAGTCGGGAGTTGACAAAAAGGAAATTGTAGAACTTGGATAGTGTGTATTTTGAACCTCCCCACACAAACAATCTCTGGTCATTGGCTTTAGCATTTTCAGTAGTATCTAGAAAAGGTTGTGAAACAAGCTGCAACTCTTGGCAAGCCTCCACGGACAGCGAAAGCGCAATGTGAGAAAATAAATCCTCAGAGTCTCGGAGCACAGCCACTGGTTCATCCTCATCGAGAACATAAGAGTAAAGCTGAGGAAATTTATCACAAAGAAGTTCACTAGATACCCAACGATCTTTCCAAAATAGGACCGTGGATCCCTCACCAATTGAGCATTGGATGACGCTACGGTATTCCTCTTGTGTATAACCATCGTGGATTCGTGGAAAATATGCGCCAACACCTAGAGCAGCCCCATCCATATCCCTAAGAGCATCTCTAGCCAAAGTACAAAAACTTAGAGCACAAAAATCCTCCTTATAACTTAACTTCCTATATTTAGTCCTCTAAATTTTGCGTCGTAGGACCGAACCCCAAAAACTTAGAGGACTAAAAAAATTCAACATAATTTTCAAATTTCAGCACATGAATACATGACAACATATACCATAAGTAGATTTATAATGCATATTAGTAGATTCATAATGCATATATAGTCATTCAAATTGATAGCATCATCTAAACCCGACAAATTTATAGTCATACAAGTTGATAGCACAATCAAACACTTGCTAACCACCGAAAATCCCCACTAGTCATTATCTAAAGCAAACTTCCTCCTATTAGAGTGCATTACTAGAACATGGCACCTATTCATCATCAATGACATGGACCGAACATCTCCACTAGTTCATTGATTGAAGTTGTCATGGATCTCTTCCCAAAATTGCTTGAATGGTTGCTTATGCCCAACAAGTGTTTGATGTTGCCATGCAAAGTACAAATCATTATCCTGGTCCTCACTCCATTTGGCTTCTCAACACTATAGGGATTAGAAGCATATATAGAAAACCAAAATTTTCCTACCGCAAGAACGAATAACAAGCCAAGATCTAATCTAGTAGATGGTAGCAACGAGATGAGATCATCATACCCTCGAAGATCGCTAAGAGTTCACGAGATAATCTCGTGGATGATGTAGTCGATCACTTGCCGCTTTCAAAAGCGCGTCGAAGATCTTGACGGTGCCACAATCAGAAAGCAGCTCCGCACTCGGTCACACGTATGGTGTCGATGAAGACGTACTTCTGACTGATCCAGTGGGCAGCGGAAGTAGTAGATCCTCCTCGGAATACCGACAACATGACAACGTGGTGATGGTGGTGGTGGACAACTCCAGCAGGGCTTCGCCGTAAGCGGTGCGTGAGATAAGTGGAGGAGGGAGTTACTAGGGTTTAGAGAGAGGGGGCTAGGGCACCGGCTCTTGATTCCCTTGGCGGTGCGGCCAAGTAGTGGCCAGCCCCTTGATGTCTACTCACACTTCTTTTCCTGTAGACAGTGTTGGGCCTCCAAGAGCAGAGGTTTGTAGAACAGCAGCAAGTTTCCCTTAAGTGAATCACCCAAGGTTTATCGAACTCAGGGAGGAAGAGGTCAAAGATATCCCTCTCAAGCAACCCTGCAATTACGATACAAGAAGTCTCTTGTGTCCCCAACACACCTAATACACTTGTCAGATGTATATGTGCACTAGTTCGGCGAAGAGATAGTGAAATACAAGTAATATGGATGAATATGAGTGGTAATAGCAATCTGAATAAAATATGGCAGCGAGTAAACATGCAGCAAAACAGTAAATAAACGGAGATTCGATGTTTGGAAACAAGGCCTAGGGATCATACTTTCACTAGTGGACACTCTCAACATTGATCACATAACTGAAACTACTCTACACTCTCTTGTTGCCTCAATGCCGGAGTTAACAAGCTCCACAACATCCGGAGTTCATATTTAAGTAACCTTAGAGTGCATGATAGACCATTGCAATTATACCGAGTACTAACATAGCATGCACACCGTCACCGTCAGGCTATGAAAGGGGGAATAGATCACATCAATACTATCATAGTAATAGTTAACTTCATAATCTACAAGAGATCACAATCATAGCTTATACCAAATACTACATGATGCACACACTGTCAACATTACATCATGGAGGAGGAATAGACTACTTTAATAACATCACTAGAGTAGCACATAGATGATATTCAACTAGATCACAAAGAGAGAGATGAACCACATAGCTACGGTAGAGCCCTCGGCCTCGGGGGAGAACTACTCCATCCTCATCATGGGAAGCAGTAGCGGCGATGAAGATGGTGGTGGTGTCGATGGAGATGCCTTCCGGGGGCACTTCCCCGTCCCGGCGGCGTGCCGGAACAGAGACTTCTATCCCCCGAATCTTGGCTTCGCGATGGCGGCGGCTCTGGAACTTTTCTCGTATCGTGGCTTATTCCCCCGAAAGTTTTAGGTCACGACGACTTATATAGGCGAAGAAACAGAGTCGGAAGGGGTATGGGGGCTCCACACATCAGGGGGCGCCCCCCTCTGGCCGCGCCGCCACCACGTGTGGGGGCCCTGGGCCTCCCCTCTGGCCCCCCTTCGGTGTTCTGGAAGCTTCGTGGAATTATAAGATCGTGGGCCTTGATTTCGTCCAATTCCGAGAATATTTCCTTACTAGGATTTCTGAAACCAAAAACAGCAGAAAACAGGAACTGGCACTTCGGCATCTTGTCAATAGGTTAGTTCCGGAAAATGCATAATAATGACATAAAGTGTGTATAAAACATGTGTGTATCATCCTAAAAGTAGCATGGAATATAAGAAATTATAGATACGTTGGAGACGTATCACCCCTCCCCTCCTCCCCCCCTTTAAATAGGTGGAAAACCTAGGGTTTGCCCAAAAATCACATTGAAGTCCAACTCCAAAACTTACCAAATTGGGAAACCTAGATCAAGAGGGATTCCTCCCTTTCCTTCTCATGTGGCCGGCCATGAAGGTGGAGTCCACCATGGACTTCACCTTCCCACTTGGTGGGTCGGCTAGGGCTGGTGGAGTCCCTCTAGAACCTTTCGGAACCTTCCATAAATTCATCATACCATTCCCAAACTTGGAATGTGACTTCTCATATATGAATCTTATTCTCTAGACCACTCCAGAACTCCTTGTGATGTCCTGGATCCTATCTGAGACTCCGAACAATATTCGAACTCCATTCCATATTCCATATCTACTTAAAACGACATCGAACCTTAAGTGTGTCACCCTACGGTTCGTTAACTATGCGGACATGATCGAGACACTTCTCCGATCAATAAACTATAGTGGGACCTGGAGATCCATAATGGCGCCCACATATTCAACGATGACTTCGTGATCGAAAGAACCTTTTAACATACGATTCACTTTGTCACGCGATTTTGTACTTATCCGAAGTTTGATCATCGGTATCTCTATACCTAGTTCAACCTTGTTACCGATAAGTACTCTTTACTCGTACCGTGATATGACATCCCTTGTAAGCCATTCAGATGCTTGGAAGCTAATTGGATGACATTCCACCGAGAGGGCCCAGAGTATATCTATTCGTCATTTGGATGGACAAATCCAACTATTGATCACGTGCTTCAACCTATACTTTCTGAACACTTAATGCCACCTTTATAACTACTCATTTACGAAGTAGTGTTTGATGTCATCAAAGCATCCATCCGGTGTAGGTGATTAACATGATCTCATGGTCGAAGGATTAGGTTACTATGTATATTAAATCTTGAAGCAAAACGAACTTAATGACTTGATCATATGCTACTCTTACTATGGGTGTATCTCCATCACATCATTCACCTAATGATATATTAATAACATCCAATATTCATGATCATGAAACTATGATCATCTATTAATCAACAAGTCTTACTAGGGACTCTTTTATGTTTACAAAACACACAAGTATTAATATTTCCGGTTAATACAATTATAGCATGGGATGCAAACATTTATCATGAACACAAAGATCTAATAATAACCATTTATTATTGCCTCTTGGGCATATCTCCAACAGTCTCTCACTTGCACTAGAGTTAATAATCTAGATTACATGGTAATATACCTAACATCCATGGCGATTTGGTGTAGGTCATGTTTCCCTATAGGGAGAGGTTTAGTCAACGGATCTGCCAAATTCAGATTTATGTGTACTTTACAATACATTTGTGTCTCCACGCAGCACTCATTTTTTATAAATGAGTCGGCATTAATCGTATATATTTGGTCTTCTGGTGGAATCTTAATTCCGTGGTCTGAAATATGTTACCAATATTGTCACACACAATATAGCTCCATAGCTCTGACACTACCGGAATTACACCAAGTTCTAAAAGATCGAACTCCATGACACAAACACCTCGGTTATAGTAAAAAACAATATACTCTGCTTTCATTTGTAGAATCTATCATAATATTTAGAACTCATCTAAATCTAGTATGGACTTCTTCAAGCCCATTGTGCTACCTTTCAATGAACACTTGGCGTAATTTAGATTGAAATTCATTTATATATGTGACTAAACTAATTAATATCGGTGCGACACTTTACATCGATTTGTTTTTCATTACCCCATATAAAACTATATATATATCATCGGCTCTGACAAAGCACTCAAGGATATTCTTGCTGTTTTCCAATGATCATCATATGAATCATTCTGATATATGCTCGTACCCCTTAGAGCACAGGACATCTGATTGTGTATATATTATTCTTGATCTAAAATTACTCATATATTTCTACTCATTGAGTGTCAAATACACTCAAGTCTTGTTAAATCTCCACATGGAAAAGAACACCTTCTTGACATTTTCATATTGAACTACTTCAATATTTATTCTATGGACTTTAACTTAAACTTATTATGCGCTTCAATCTATCTTCATAGATCTTGACGCTAAATATGATTTTAGTCCATATCCTTTCATTGAAATTAATTCTCGATGAAACCTTTTAATTAAATAAAAATTACTTCATTTCTAATCAACGATATGTCATCTACATAAAGTATTATAAATATGTCTCAGCGCTCTCACTTAATTTCTTGCAAATGCAAGCATCTTCATCGTTTCCGATGAAATCAAAAAATCTTTGATAATTTCATCCGGTGAAGATTCCAACTCCATGATACTCACTTCATCCAGTGAAGTTTGTATACATATCTAGTATACGGACTAGCAAAACTCTCGGTTGTATCTTGTATACTCCTTTAAAAAACACTTCTGTTAAGCTATGTGTTTTTGCCATCCTACTAACATATCTCATAAAATAAATATGTAGCGATTACTAGAACAATCCACATAGACTATAAGCCTCGCTGCTGAAGATTTAATCTAATCACAGTCAACTCTTTAAACTTTGTCGTAAACAACCTTCCGACAAGTCGAGCTTGTTCTAGGATATTACATCAATGTCCATTATTTTTATAGATCTATTTACTTTCAAAAGGTATTTATTCCTTCAGAAGGTTTACCAAGCTCCAAGCTTGATTATAGATAATATCTCAGATTTCATGGCACTTAGCTATTTTAACGGAGTCAGAGTCCATCATAGCTTCTTTGTATGCAGTTGGTTTATCATTGTTCAAAATCAATCCTTTGTCCTCAAATCATTTATTTGATGACAAAGTAAACCATACCTACAAGGTTCAATAGGTACTTTGATCTCCATGACTATAACACTTTGTAGACATGGGAGTTATGAGTGTCATCGTGGCCACTTCCGGAATCATTTCCGAGGCTGCGCTACTCTGCTCATCATGCTCAGATTCATCAACCTTATCGAGTTCCATTGTCCTCCCACTCAAATATTTCGCGAGAAACAATTTCTTGAAAATAAGTAAGAAACGTCGATAAACACTTTTGTCTTTGACTTCATAGTGGAAAGAATTCCCAATTTGTTCTCTGGGATAACCAACAAAGACATTCATCCGATTTTAGTTGTAAACTCATTTACTTAGGGCATCTCCAACGGGGCGATGCAAACGGACTCTGAGCAACCGTTTGCGTACGCGCGTGCCGAAAATGCGTCCGGTACCCCCTCCAGAGGGACGACGCATAGTGATCGGGCCATCCGCAGCGACACAAACATGGCCCAAAAATGCGTCAGGTTTGCGTCTCTTCGGACGCTCCGCGGATACAGCGGTCGTCCACCCGGTCCTCGCACAGGCCCGCCTGGCAGGGAGCACAGATGCTTCGTCTTCCACGACATAACTTACGGGCGGCACGCTGTAGCCTTTCAGGGTTGCGTTAATGGCGCGCCTCGGCTTCCGCAAGCATGCGCTAGTGGGCTGCGTCGAAGTGGCAGGACATTGAAGGCGAGGTGGCGTCTGAGCCTCTTAATGGAACACTGTCGGCGCTCATTTCCCCAACCACACCATTGCCAGAGCCGACCCTATCCACCCGACCGACGCCATAGGGAAGAAATGTTGGCCATTCCGCAAGACCAAGAATGACCATGAGGCTTGCGGCTCGCGGTCCGGCAAGAAGCCACGGGTCGAGCGGTACGTCCGCATCGAGTTCACGCGCCGCCTTTCGGAGGAACACCAGTTGGTGCCATGGCCGGACGCAAACCTTCCTGGAGGGGGTTGGTACCTCAACTCCAAGCGCGTGCCCATCCCCCCGTGCCGCGCGAGGGCCGAGAGCACCGGGATGAGGTGCGCCACCACTGAGCGATCTTGCCAGCCGATCTCCGAGAAGATCCGGCGTACGCGCTCAACTCCTACAACTGGAGCTCGTTCGGGACGTGGGAGTTCGACGCACGCCGCTACGCTGGCTACCTCGGCGACCTCGACTACTTCGACTGCGAGATCGTTGCGGAAGAACAGGTGAACAACGACGAGGACGCGGGCGAGGACCGGGACAAGGACGAGCAGGAGGAGCGAGCAGACTACAACCACGACGATGGCGGGCCGGCGTGGGATCCCGAGACCCAGCCACCGGACATTAGCGAGGAGGAGGCCATTGCCATGGCACTGACCAATAGCGAGCTCGACGAGCTCAATGAGCTAGCTATGTGGGACGGGCTCGCAATCCAGCTCCGCTAGTCGGCGCTCGTGCAGGGGAGGCCGGCGACTCCTCTGGCCACACCGACGCGTTCCAACGACGGCGCGCCGGCTGCTGCTCCGGCCTGGTATCCATGGCCACCTTCACCACAGCCTCCTGCGCAGGCGACGGCCTGGCCGCAGTTGCCGCAGCCTGCCCTTCCTCCTCCACCGCCAGCGTACCAGCTTCCATGGCCGATGCCGGATCTACCTAGTCATCGATGACGAGCAGTAGCCATTAGCTAGGTTTTAGCACGCCTTTATGGCCTTTTTAAATTATTTTTATGTTTTTTATTAATGTAAATTACGACTTTTATAAATAGGAAAAAAGTATGCGTCGTGCCGCATCAGTTTGGGCGTCTGAAATGCGTCACCCCGCTGGAGATGCCCTTATGCTACGCATAGCAAAATTTTAAGAAAGGACTATTAGGATTTATACCCATACCATAACTCGTATGGTGTCATTTCAACGGATTATTATGATGCTCTATTTAGTGTAAAAGCGCTAGTCTCTAAAGCATAATCTACAAAAATATAGTGGCATCATTTTATTTTATATCATCATTAATCCAAGGTTTTGATACGTCTCTCGAATACTCCATCATAACTATGGTGTTCCGAGAAACGTGAGTTGGGGAACAATTTCGTAACTCTCTTAGATGTTCGCTAAAACTCGTAATTCAAATATTTTCACCATTATCCAATCATAGATATTTTACTTTTCCATTATGATGATTTCCACTTCATGCTGAAATTTATTTGAATCTATTCAAATGTTTTAGACTTCTTCCTCATCGAATAAATATATCAATATATATTCACTCAATTCATTGTTGGAAGTTTTCATGAATTAGAAGAATCTTCCGCACACAACTATGGCCCAACGAACCATATACATCATCATGTATGTTTCCACTAAGTTTGTTGCCCGTTCAACTCTTGACCTATGAACGGTATTTTAGTCATTTTCTTTTCGAAAAGGTTTGCAAGTGTCAAACGATTTAAAGTTGAATGACTCCAAAAATCCATTTGCATGGAGTTTCTTCATGCGTTCGTTTCTACTATGACCTAAATGGCGGTTCCACAAATAAGTGGAATTACGATCATTTTCCTTATGTCATTTTAGCGTCAATGTTATGCATGTGTGTTTCACCATTAAAACTATTAATAACTTATCCATCGTACATGGAGTATGTGAAGGAGATATGCCCTAGAGGCAATAATAAAGTGGTTATTATTTATATCTTTATGTTTATGATAAATGTTTATATATCATGCTAGAATTGTATTAACCGAAACATTAGTACATGTGTGATATGTAGACAAACAAGAAGTCCCTAGTATGCCTCTTAAACTAGCTTGTTGATTAATAGATGATTAGTTTCATAATCATGAACATTGGATGTTATTAATAACAAGGTTATGTCATTGTGTGAATGATGTAATGGACACACCCAATTAAGCGTAGCATAAGATCTCGTCATTAAGTTATTTGCTATAAGCTTTTGATACATAGTTACCTAGTCCTTATGACCATGAGATCATGTAAATCACTTATACCGGAAAGGTACTTTGATTACACCAAACACCACTGCGTAAATGGGTGGCTATAAAGGTGGGATTAAGTATCCGGAAAGTATGAGTTGAGGCATATGGATCAACAGTGGGATTTGTCCATCCCGATGACGGATAGATATACTCTGGGCCCTCTCGGTGGAATGTCGTCTAATGTCTTGCAAGCATATGAATGAGTTCATAAGAGACCACATACCATGGTACGAGTAAAGAGTACTTGTCAGGAGACGAGGTTGAACAAGGTATAGAGTGATACCGAAGATCAAACCTCGGACAAGTAAAATATCGCGAGACAAAGGGAATTGGTAATTTATGTGAATGGTTCATTCGATCACTAAAGTCATCGTTGAATATGTGGGAGCCATTATGGATCTCCAGATCCCGCTATTGGTTATTGGTCGGAGTGAGTACTCAACCATGTCCGCATAGTTCTCGAACCGTAGGGTGACACACTTAAAGTTGGATGTTGAAATGGTAGCACTTGAATTATGGAATGGAGTTCGAATATTTGTTCGGAGTCCCGGATGAGATCCCGGACATCACGAGGAGTTCCGGAATGGTCCGGAGAATAAGATTCATATATAGGATGTCATTTTATGTGAAATAAAATGTCGCGGAAGGTTCTATGGAAGGTTCTAGAAGGTTCTAGAAAAGTCCGGAAGAAACCACCAAGGAAGGTGGAGTCCACAAGGGACTCCACCTCCATGGCCGGCCAGCCCTAGATGGGGTGGAGTCCCAAGTGGACTCCACCATAGGGGGCCGGCCACCCCCCACATGGGAGGTGGGAATCCCACCTTTGGGTGGGAGTCCTAGTTGGGCTAGGTTTCCCCCTCCTATGGAAGGTTTTGGTTTCGGGTCTTATTCGAAGACTTGGACACCAACACTTGGGATCCACCTATATAATGAGGGGCCAAGGGAGGGGGCCGGCCACCCCAAGACCACAAGCTGGCCGCCCCCCATAGAGTGGCCGGCCACCCCTCCCAAACCCTAGCCAAGCTCCTCTCCTCCATATTGCCCGCATAGCTTAGCGAAGCTCCGCCGGACTTCTACACCGCCACCGACACCACGCCGTCGTCTTTGTCGGATTCAAGAGGAGCTACTACTTCCGCTGCCCACTGGAACGGGGAGGTGGACATCGTCTTCATCAACAACCGAACGTGTGACCGAGTACGGAGGTGCTGCCCGTTCGTGGCGCCGGAACCGATCGTGATCAAGATCTTCTACGCGCTTTTGCAAGCGGCAAGTGATCGTCTACCGCAGCAACAAGAGCCTCCTCTTGTAGGCTTTGGAATCTCTTCAAGGGTGAGACTCGATACCCCCTCGTTGCTACCGTCTTCTAGATTGCATCTTGGCTTGGATTGCGTGTTCGCGGTAGGAAAATTTTTGTTTTACATGCAACGTTATCCTACAGTGGTATCAGAGCCGTGTCTATGCATAGATGGTTGCACGAGTAGAACACAATGGTTTGTGGGCGTTGATGCTCTTGTTATCTTTAGTTTGAGTACTTTGCATCTTTATGGCATAGTGGGATGAAGCGGCTCGGACTAACTTTACATGACCGCGTTCATGAGACTTGTTCCTCGTTCGACATGCAACTTGTATTGCATAAGAGGCTTTGCGGGTGTCTGTCTCTCCTACTATAGTAAAGATTCAATTTACTCTTCTATTGAAAACATTAGTATCAACGTTGTGGTTCATGTTCGTAGGTAGATTAGATCTCTCTCGAAAACCCTAAACCACGTAAAATATGCAAACCAAATTAGAGACGTCTAACTTGTTTTTGCAGGGTTTGGTGATGTGATATGGCCATAATGTGATGATGAATATGTATGAGATGATCATTATTGTATTGTGGCAACCGGCAGGAGCCTTATGGTTGTCTTTAAATTTCATGTTGAGTAGTATTTCAAAGTAGTTGTAATAGTTGCTACATGGAGGACAATCATGAAGACGGCGCCATTGACCTTGACGCTACGCCGACGATGATGGAGATCATGCCCGAAGATGATGGAGATCATGTCCGTGCTTTGGAGATGAAGATCAAAGGCGCAAAGACAAAAGGGCCATATCATATCACATATGAACTGCATGTGATGTTAATCCTTTTTATGCATCTTATTTTGCTTAGATCGCGACGGTAGCATTATAAGATGATCCCTCACTAAAATCTCAAGATAATAAAGTGTTCATCCTTAGTAGCACCGTTGCCAAGTCTTGTCGTTTCGAAGCACCTCGTGATGATCGGGTGTGATAGATTCAATAAGTACATATGACGGGTGCAAGACAGTTTGCACATGCGGATACTAAGGTGGCCTTGACGAGCCTAGCATGTACAGACATGGTCTCGGAACACGTGATACCGAAAGGTAGAGCATGAATCATATGGTTGATATGATGAACACTTTGAGTGTTCGCCATTGAAATCACACCTTTTCTCGTGATGATCGGGTTTAGGTGCGGTGGATTTGGTTCGTGTGATCACTAAGACAATGCGAGGGATATTGTTTTGAGTGGGAGTTCACTTAGGTTTTTAATTATGTTGAATTAAAATTTGAACTCAATTTGTCATAAACTTAGTCTAAACTATTGCAAATATATGTTGTAGAGATGGCGTCCCCAATCAATTTTAATCAGTTCCTAGAGAAAGAGAAACTTAAGAGCAACGGTAGCAACTTCACCGATTGGTTCCGTCATGTGAGGATCTTCCTCTCGGCGGAAATCTGCAATTTGTGCTTGATGCACCGCTAGGTGACCCTCCTGCAGAAGATGAATCCGATGAAGTAAAAGCTGTTTACGCGACTCGGAAAACTCGGTACTCTCAAGTTCGAGTGTGCCATCCTGTGCGATCTGGAATCCGATCTTCAAAAACGTTTTGAGCACCATGATCCTCATGAGTTGATGAATGAGCTGAAAGCTATATTCGAGACTCATGCGGCCGTGGAATGCTATGAAGCATCGAAACATTTCTTCAGCTGTATGATGGAAGAAGGCAGCTCCGTTAGTGAGCACATGCTCGCCATGACCGGGCATGCGAAGAAACTCGGTGACTTGGGAATAGTGATTCCTAATGCATCCCAGGGATTAATCGTGTCCTTCAATCACCGCCACCAAGTTACAAGAACTTTGTGATGAACTACAATATGCGAGAACATGAACAAGGAGTTACCTGAACTCTTTGGCATGCTAAAAGCTGCTGAGATTGAGATCAAGAAAGAGCACCAAGTGTTGATGGTCAACAAGACCACCGATTTCAAGAAACAGGGCAAGTCTAAGGGAAAATTCAAGAAGGGTGGCAAGAAAGCTGCCACGTCTCCTATGAAACCTAAGAACGGCCCTAAGCACGATGCTGAGTGCTATTATCGCAAGGAGAAGGGACAACTGGAAGCGTAATTGCTCCAAGTATCTGGCTGATCTGAAGAGCGGCCTTGTCAAGAAGAAGAAAGAAGGTATATCTGATATACATGTTATAGATGTTCATTTCACTGGTTCTCGTTCTAGTACCTGGGTATTTGATACTAGTTCGGTTGCTCATATTTGTAACTCAAACAGGAACTAAAGAATAAACGACAAGCTTTGAAAGATGACGTGACGATGCGCGTTGGAAACGGATCCAAGGTCAATGAGATCGCAGTCGGCACACTTCCTCTACATCTACCTTCGGGATTAGTTTTAAGCCTAAATAATTGCTATTATGTACCTGCGTTGAGCATGAACATTATATCTGGATCTTGTTTAATGCAAGACGGTTATTCATTCAAGTCTGAGAATAATGGTTGTTCTATTTTTATGAATAATATCTTTTATGGTCGAGCACCACAAAAGAATGGCTTATTTCTATTAGATCTCGATAGTAGTGATACGCATATACATAACATTGATGCTAAGCGAATTAAACTTAATGATAATTCTACTTATATGTGGCAATCGTCTTGGTCATATTGGAGTGAAACGCATGAAGAAACTCCATACTGATGGATTACTTGAATCACTTGACTTTGAGTCACTTGATAGATGCGAAGCATGTCTAATGGGAAAAATGACAAAGACTCCATTTTCTGGTATGATGGAGCGAGCTACTGACTTATTGGAAATCATACATACCGATGTATGTGGACCAATGAGCGTAGCATCGCGCGGTGGTTATCGTTATGTTCTAACCTTCACAGATGATCTGAGTAGATATGGGTATATCTATTTCATGAAACATAAATCCGAAACTTTCGAGAAGTTTAAGGAATTTCAAAGTGAAGTAGAAAATCAACGTAACAAGAAGATCAAATTTCTACGATCTGATCGTGGAGGTGAATATCTGAGTTATGAGTTTGGCATGCATTTAAAGAAATGCGGAATACTTTAACAATTGACACCGCCGGGAACACCTCAACGAAACGGTGTGTCCGAACGTCGTAATCGAACTCTCTTAGATATGGTTCGTAGTATGATGTCTCTTACTGATTTGCCGTTATCATTTTGGAGTTATGCATTAGAGACAGCCGCATTCACTTTAAATAGAGCACCATCAAAATCCGTAGAAACGACACCGTATGAATTATGGTTTAATAAGAAACCTAAGTCGTTCTGAAAGTTTGGGGTTGCGAAGCCTATGTAAAGAAGTTACAACCGGACAAGCTAGAACCCAAAGCGGAGAAATGCGTCTTCATAGGATACCCTAAGGAAACTATAGGGTACACTTTCTATCACAAATCCGAAGGCAAAATCTTTGTTGCTAAGAACGGAACCTTTCTTGAGAAAGAATTTCTCACTAAAGAAGTGACTGGAAGAAAAGTAGAACTCGATGAGATTGATGAATCTATACTCGTTGATCAGAGTAGCGCAGTACCGGAAGTTGTACCTGTACCGTCTACACCGACAACAGAGGAAGCTAATGATAATGATCATGAAACTTCGAACGAGGAAACTACTGAACCTCGCAGATCGACAAGGGAACGTGCCACTCCTGATTGGTATGATCCTTGTCTAAATGTCATGATTGTGGATAACAATGATGAGGACCCTGCGACGTATGAAGAAGCGATGATGAGCCCAGATTCCAACAAATGGCAAGAAGCCATGAAATCCGAAATGGGATCCATGTATGATAACAAAGTATGGACTTTGGTAGACTTACCTGATAGCCGTAAGGCTGTCGAGAATAAATGGATCTTCAAGAGAAAAACAGATGCTGATGGTAATATTACTGTCTATAAAGCTCGACTTGTCGCAAAGGGTTTCCGACAAATTCAAGGAGTTGACTACGATGAGACATTCTCACCTGTAGCGAAGCTAAAATCTGTGAGGATTTTGTTAGCAATAGCTCCATTTTTAGGTTATGTGATTTGGACGATGGAAGTCAAATCGGCGTTCCTTAATGGAGACATTGAGGAAGAGTTGTATATGGTACAACCCAAAGGTTTTGTCGATCCTAAAAATGCCGACAAAGTATGCAAACTTCAGCGTTCAATCTATGGACTGAAGCAAGCATCAAGAAGTTGGAACCGACGCTTTGATAAGGTGATCAAAGACTTCGGGTTTATACAGTGTCATGGAGAGGCCTGTATTTACAAGAAAGTGAGTGGGAGCTCTGTAGCATTCCTAATATTATATGTAGATGACATATTATTGATCGGGAATGATATAGAACTATTAAGCAGTGTTAAGGGTTATTTGAATAATAGTTTTTCAATGAAAGACCTTGGTGAAGCATCGTATATATTAGGCATCAAGATTTATAGAGATAGATCAAGACGCCTAATAGGGCTATCACAGAGTACATATCTGGACAAGATTCTAAAGAAGTTTAGAATGGACGAAAGTAAGAAAGGGTTCTTACCTATGTTACCAGGCAAGGTATTGAGTAAAACTCAAGGACCGGCTACGGCAGAAGAAAGAGAAAGGATGTGTAACATCCCCTATGCCTCGGCAGTAGGATCTATCATGTATGCCATGCTATGTACTAGACCGGATATAGCACATGTTGTTAGTTTGACTAGCAGATATCAAAGTGATCCAGGAATGGAACATCGGACAGCGGTCAAGAATATCCTGAAGTACTTGAAAAGAACTAAGGATATGTTTCTTTGTTATGGAGGTGACCAAGAGCTCGTTGTAAACGGTTACACCGATGCAAGTTGGAACACTGATCCTGATGACTCTAAGTCACAATCTGGGTACGTGTTTATATTGAATGGTGCTGCGATAAGCTGGGCAAGCTCGAAGCAAAGTGCACGGTGGCGAAGTCTTCAACAGAATCGAGTACATAGCGGCCCGGAGGCTTCATCAGAAGCGGTATGGATGAAGAGGTTCATTGTAGAGCTCGGTGTGGTTCCTAGTGCATTGGACCCATTAATCATTTACTGTGATAACATGGGTGCCATCGCCAATGCACAAGAGCCAAGGTCACACAAGAGGCTGAAGCATATCAAGCTGCGTTACCACTCGATTCGCGAGTACATCGAAGATGGAGAAGTAAAGATTTGCAAAGTACACACTGATCTGAATGTAGCAGATCCGTTGACTAAAGCTCTCCCTAGGGCAAAGCATGACCAACACCAGAATGCCATGGGTGTTAGGTATATTACAATGTAATCTAGATTATTGACTCTAGTGCTAGTTGGAGTATGAAGGAGATATGCCCTAGAGGCAATAATAAAGTGGTTATTATTTATATCTTTATGTTTATGATAAATGTTTATATATCATGCTAGAATTGTATTAACCGAAACATTAGTACATGTGTGATATGTAGACAAACAAGAAGTCCCTAGTATGCCTCTTAAACTAGCTTGTTGATTAATAGATGATTAGTTTCATAATCATGAACATTGGATGTTATTAATAACAAGGTTATGTCATTGTGTGAATGATGTAATGGACACACCCAATTAAGCGTAGCATAAGATCTCGTCATTAAGTTATTTGCTATAAGCTTTTGATACATAGTTACCTAGTCCTTATGACCATGAGATCATGTAAATCACTTATACCGGAAAGGTACTTTGATTACACCAAACACCACCGCGTAAATGGGTGGCTATAAAGGTGGGATTAAGTATCCGGAAAGTATGAGTTGAGGCATATGGATCAACGTGGGATTTGTCCATCCCGATGACGGATAGATATACTCGGGCCCTCTCGGTGGAATGTCGTCTAATGTCTTGCAAGCATATGAATGAGTTCATAAGAGACCACATACCATGGTACGAGTAAAGAGTACTTGTCAGGAGACGAGGTTGAACAAGGTATAGAGTGATACCGAAGATCAAACCTCGGACAAGTAAAATATCGCGAGACAAAGGGAATTGGTAATTTATGTGAATGGTTCATTCGATCACTAAAGTCATCGTTGAATATGTGGGAGCCATTATGGATCTCCAGATCCCGCTATTGGTTATTGGTCGGAGTGAGTACTCAACCATGTCCGCATAGTTCTCGAACCGTAGGGTGACACACTTAAAGTTGGATGTTGAAATGGTAGCACTTGAATTATGGAATGGAGTTCGAATATTTGTTCGGAGTCCTGGATGAGATCCGGACATCACGAGGAGTTCCGGAATGGTCCGGAGAATAAGATTCATATATAGGATGTCATTTTATGTGAAATAAAATGTCGCGGAAGGTTCTATGGAAGGTTCTAGAAGGTTCTAGAAAAGTCCGGAAGAAACCACCAAGGAAGGTGGAGTCCACAAGGGACTCCACCTCCATGGCCGGCCAGCCCTAGATGGGGTGGAGTCCCAAGTGGACTCCACCATAGGGGGCCGGCCACCCCCCACATGGGAGGTGGGAATCCCACCTTTGGGTGGGAGTCCTAGTTGGGCTAGGTTTCCCCCTCCTATGGAAGGTTTTGGTTTCGGGTCTTATTCGAAGACTTGGACACCAACACTTGGGATCCACCTATATAATGAGGGGCCAAGGGAGGGGGCCGGCCACCCCAAGACCACAAGCTGGCCGCCCCCCATAGAGTGGCCGGCCACCCCTCCCAAACCCTAGCCAAGCTCCTCTCCTCCATATTGCCCGCATAGCTTAGCGAAGCTCCGCCGGACTTCTACACCGCCACCGACACCACGCCGTCGTGCTGTCGGATTCAAGAGGAGCTACTACTTCCGCTGCCCGCTGGAACGGGGAGGTGGACGTCGTCTTCATCAACAACCGAACGTGTGACCGAGTACGGAGGTGCTGCCCGTTCGTGGCGCCGGAACCGATCGTGATCAAGATCTTCTACGCGCTTTTGCAAGCGGCAAGTGATCGTCTACCGCAGCAACAAGAGCCTCCTCTTGTAGGCTTTGGAATCTCTTCAAGGGTGAGACTCGATACCCCCTCGTTGCTACCGTCTTCTAGATTGCATCTTGGCTTGGATTGCGTGTTCGCGGTAGGAAATTTTTTGTTTTCTATGCAACGTTATCCTACAGTATGGTCATAATTTGAACAACCAATTGCTTTCATTTGACCAAAGCAAAATAACAATTATTAAGTTCTTTATAATAAATCTAAAGGGCTAGGTAGAATGCCAACGACGAACATAATAACAATTTATTTTGTTCCAGATGTGCATTGTTACCATATTCCTTGTCAGTCACTTAGGCCATTGTATTCTTGTATTGTGTTGTATGACATCTCATACCAACCAATATGATACAAATACCCAGGAATTCCATTGTGTGACCAATCAAGAATACATTCATAACATGTATATCATCTATATACACCTGAGCTAGACTTTCTAGTCTTTTCTTTCTTTCTGCCAAAATCTTTTTATAGTTTATCTTTCGACTTTCCTCATATTTTAGAAAATGCTTCAACATCAATAACTTCTAGGCTTGTTGGTCAAATACCAATAACCTTGAGTTTCGTACTTTGAAGTTGATCATCACATGAAAAGTGTTCCGGATTTCACTATTAATAACTTTTTAATGTGATGAACAATTTCACTCATAATTTTATCCATCAAATCATGACAACTTCATGATGAAGCTATTATGTCTCATATGGATATACGAATAACGTTAGTGCCCAACTAGTTGGAGGATCGGGACGCCTAGCATCTTCAAGCTTCGTATGTTCCCATAAACTTTTATGAGTTTATGCAGTTTCACTAAATTATATTCTATCATCTTGTAAGAAGGTCCTAGATATCATATATATATATCACACCTTGCTTATTTCTGAAAATAGATGTTTCAGCTCCTTACTTTATCAAACTGATTTGAACATTAAGTTTCACAGAGACAAGATAATTTTAGATACTAATTGATACCATTGCTCTTTGAATCAGCAATTTGAGGATTACCAAAAGTTTGCAATATGACTTAATCATTTCTTGATTCTTTAACAATACGGTACCATTTCATAAAGTTACTTGTCATATTTAACAGTGTTTCTATCTCAATTACAAGCCTGGCGCTAGGTAGACAACAGATGCCAATTCTACAAATTTTAATTCAAATATAATTTAGACAAAGTTCATGATAAATTGAGTTTACTATTAATTCTTAAATTAACTAGGTGAACTCCCACTCAAAACAAAATCTCTCACGTTGGCTTAGTGATTACACGAACCAAATCCACTACACCAAGTCAGATCATCACGAGAGATGATGTAGCTTGAATGACGAACATTGACATGTTCATCATATCATCTATATGATTCATGCTTAACCTTTTGGTTTACCATGTTCCGAGGCCATGTATGTACATGCTAGGCTCGTCAATTGAAACCTTAGTTCCTGTATCTACAAATCTAGCTTGCACCCGTTGTATGCACACGTTGAATCTATCACACTCGATCATCACGTGATGCTTCAAAACAACGAGTCTTAGCAACGATGCTAACTAAGGAAGAACACTTTATTATCTTGAGTTTAGTGAGAGGGGTCATCTTATAATGCTACCGTCACGATCTAAACAATATAGGATGCACAAAAAAGATTAACATCACATGCAATTCATAGTGTGATATGATATGGCCCTTTTATATTGCGCCTTTGATATTCATCTCCAAAGCATGGGCATGATCTCCATCATCAACGGGCATGATTGATACACGTACAGCACGCGTCCGTTTGGAACCCCAAGAGGAAGGTGTGATGCGTACAGCGACAAGTTTTCCCTCAGTAAGAAACCAAGGTTTATCGAACCAGTAGGAGCCAAGAAGCACGTTGAAGGTTGATGGCGGCGAGATGTAGTGCGGCGCAACACCAGGGATTCCGGCGCCAACGTGGAACCTGCACAACACAACCAAAGTACTTTGCCCCAACGAAACAGTGAGGTTGTCAATCTCACCGGCTTGCTGTAACAAAGGGTTAGATGTATAGTGTGGATGATGATTGTTTGCAGAAAACAGTAGAACAAGTATTGCAGTAGATTGTATTCGATTAAAAGAATGGACCGGGGTCCATAGTTCACTAGAGGTGTCTCTCCCATAAGATAAATAGCATGTTGGGTGAACAAATTACAGTTGGGCAATTGACAAATAGAGAGGCATGACAATGCACATACATGATATGATGAGTATTGTGAGATTTAATTGGGCATTACGAAAAAGTACATAGACCGCTATCCAGCATGCATCTATGCCTAAAAAGTCCACCTTCAGGTTATCATCCGAACCCCTTCCAGTATTAAGTTGCAAACAACAGACAATTGCATTAAGTATGGTGCGTAATGTAATCAATAACTACATCCTCGGACATAGCATCAATGTTTTATCCCTAGTGGCAACAGCACATCCACAACCTTAGAACTTTCTGTCACTGTCCCAGATTTAATGGAGGCATGAACCCACTATCGAGCATAAATACTCCCTCTTGGAGTTAAGAGTAAAAACTTGGCCAGAGCCTCTACTAATAACGGAGAGCATGCAAGATCATAAACAACACATAGATAGATTGATAATCAACATAACATAGTATTCTCTATCCATCGGATCCCAACAAACACAACATATAGCATTACAGATAGATGATCTTGATCATGTTAGGCAGCTCACAAGACCCGACAATGAAGCACATAAGGAGAAGACAACCATCTAGCTACTACTATGGACCCATAGTCCAGGGGTGAACTACTCACTCACTCCGGAGGTGACCATGGCGGTGAAGAGTCCTCCGGGAGATGATTCCCCTCTCCGGCAGGGTGCCGGAGGCAATCTCCTGAATCCCCCGAGATGGGATTGGCGGCGGCGGCGTCTCTGGAAGGTTTTCCGTATCGTGGCTCTCGGTACTGGGGGTTTCGCGACGAAGGCTATTTGTAGGCGGAAGGGCAGGTCAAGGGTCGTCACGAGGGGCCCACACCGTAGGTCGGCGCGGCCAGGGCTTGGGCCGCGCCGCCCTATGGTGTCGCCACCTCGTGGCCCCACTTCGTTAGCTCTACAGTCTTCTGGAAGCTTCGTGTGAAAATAGGCCCCTGGGCGTTGATTTCGTCCAATTCCGAGAATATTTCCTTACTAGGATTTCTGAAACCAAAAACAGCAGAAAACAGCAACTGGCTCTTCAGCATCTCGTTAATAGGTTAGTTCCAGAAAATGCATAAATATAACATAAAGTATGCATAAAACATGTAGATATAATAAATAATGTGGCATGGAACATAAGAAATTATCGATACGTCGGAGACGTATCGGCATCCCCAAGCTTAGTTTCTGCTCGTCCCGAGCAGGTAAACGATAACAAAGATAATTTCTGGAGTGACATGCCATCATAACCTTGATCATACTATTGTAAGCATATGTAATGAATGCAGCGATCCAAACAATGTAAATGACATGAGTAAACAAATGAATCATATAGCAAAGACTTTTCATGAATAGTACTTCAAGACAAGCATCAATAAGTCTTGCATAAGAGTTAACTCATAAAGCAATAATTCAAAGTAAAGGAATTGAAGCAACACAAAGGAAGATGAAGTTTCAGTGGTTGCTTTCAACTTATAACATGTATATCTCATGGATATTGTCAATGTAAAGTAATATAACAAGTGCAATATGCAAGTATGTAGGAATCAATGCACAGTTCACACAAGTGTTTGCTTCTTGAGGTGGAGAGAGATAGGTGAACTGACTCAACATAAAAGTAAAAGAATGGTTCTTCAAAGAGGAAAGCATCGATTGCTATATTTGTGCTAGAGCTTTGGTTTTGAAAACAAGAAACAATTTTGTCAACGGTAGTAATAAAGCATATGTGTTATGTAAATTATATCTTACAAGTTGCAAGCCTCATGCATAGTATACTAATAGTGCTCGCACCTTGTCCTAATTAGCTCGGATTACCTGGATTATCATCGCAATGCACATGTTTTAACCAAGTGTCACAAAGGGGTACCTCTATGCCGCTTGTACAAAGGTCTAAGGAGAAAGCTCGCATCGGATTTCTCGCTATTGATTATTCTCAACTTAGACATCCATACCGGGACAACATAGACAACCGATAATGGACTCCTCTTTAATGCATAAGCATGTAGCAACAATTAATTTTCTCATATGAGATTGAGGATATTTGTCCAAAACTGAAACTTCCACCATGGATCATGGCTTTAGTTAGCGGCCCAATGTTCTTCTCTAACATTATGCAATGCTCTAACCATTTTAGCGGTAAATCTCCCTTACTTCAGACAAGACGAACATGCATAGCAACTCACATGATATTCAACAAAGATTAGTTGATGGCGTCCCCAGGAACATGGTTATCGCACAACAAGCAACTTAATAAGAGATAAAGTGCATAAGTACATATTCAATACCACAATAGTTTTTAAGCTATTTGTCCCATGAGCTATATATTGTAAAGGTAGAGGATAGAAATTTAAAGGTAGCACTCAAGCAATTTACTTTGGAATGGCGGAGAAATACCATGTAGTAGGTAGGTATGGTGGACACAAATGGCATGGTGGTTGGCTCAAGTATTTTGGATGCATGAGAAGTATTCCCTCTCGATACAAGGTTTAGGCTAGCAAGGTTATTTGAAACAAACACAAGGATGAAGCGGTGTAGCAAAACTCACATAAAAGACATATTGTAAACATTATAAGACTCTACACCGTCTTCCTTGTTGTTCAAACTCAATACTAGAAATTATCTAGACTTTAGAGAGACCAAATATGCAAACCAAATTTTAGCATGCTCTATGTATTTCTTCATTAATAGGTGCAAAGTATATGATGCAAGAGCATAAACATGAGCACAACAATTGCCAAGTATCACATTACCCAAGACATTATAGCAATTACTACATGTATCATTTTCCAATTCCAACCGTATAACAAATTAACGAAGAAGAAACTTCGCCATGAATACTATGAGTAAAGCCTAAGGACATATTTGTCCATATGCAACAGTGGAGCGTGTCTCTCTCCCACACAATGAATGCTAGGATCCATTTTATTCAAACAAAACAAAAACAAAAACAAAAACAAACCGACGCTCCAAGCAAAGCACATAAGATGCGACGGAATAAAAATATAGTTTCAGAGGAGGAACCTGATAATGTTGTCGATGAAGAAGGGGATGCCTTGGGCATCCCCAAGCTTAGACGCTTGAGTCTTCTTGATATATGCAGGGGTGAACCACCGGGGCATTCCCAAGCTTAGAGCTTTCACTCTCCTTGATCATGTTGTATCATCTCCCTCTCTTGATCCTTGAAAACTTCCTCCACACCAAAATCAAAACAACTCATTAGAGAGTTAGTGAACAATCAAAATTTATATGTTCAGAGGTGACATAATCATTCTTAACACTTCTGGACATTGCACAAAGCTACTGAAAGTCAATGGAATCAAAATATCCATCGAACATAGCAAAACAGGCAATGCGAAATAAAAGGCAGAATCTGTCAAAACAGAACAGTTCGTAAAGACGAATTTTATTGAGGCACCAGACTTGCTCAAATAAAAATGCTCAAATTTAATGAAAGTTGCGTACATATCTGAGGATCACTCACGTAAATTGGCATAATTTTCTGAGTTACCTACAGAGAATTTTGCCCAGATTCGTGACAGCAAAGAAATCTGTTTCTGCGCAGTAATCCAAATCTAGTATGAACCTTACTATCAACGACTTTACTCGGCACAACAAAGCACAAAACTAAGATAAGGAGAGGTTGCTACAGTATTAAACAACTTCCAAGACTCAAATATAAAACAAAGGTACTGTAGTAAAAACATGGGTTGTCTCTCATAAGCGCTTTTCTTTAACGCCTTTCAGCAAGGCGCAGAAAGTGTGTATCAAGTATTATCAAGAAATGGTACATCTACAGCGAGGTGTGGAGTTTTCTCAACCATGCATAGTATATTGGATACATAAGTTTCAGCGGCTCCCTTTTCATTAGTCTTGGGCTTGCTACTCTCATCAAACAAATTTTCAGGAACAAGCCAAGCATAATTATTTTCTAGTGCCTCATGCATTGCTAGGAGCTTACATGGTATTGGTGCTTTAACCTCCCCACCATTATTAACATTATTAGTATACTTAACTCTATCCATATCCATCTTCTCAAGTGTTCTTTTAAAATCGGTGATCATACCAAGCTTATCATGCTTACTAAAAACTTTTCTAGCTTCTTTAGCTATATCTGCAAATTCTCGCACTAAGACTTTTAGAACAAAATCTCTCTTCTCTCCCCTCTCCATATCAGAAAGTGTAAGAAACATGTGTTGTATCATGGGGTTGAGACTAATAAATCTAGCTTCCATCATGCATACCAAACAAACAGAGGCATCTTCATAAGTAGGGACAGCTTTTGCAAGAGGTATATCTTTAAGATCTTCATGCATACTAACATGGGTGAAAAATTCTTCTATATTATCTCTCCCAATTGTAGACCCTTGTCCCACAGGTATATCTTTTACAGTAAAATTAAAAGGAGACATATTGAAATAAGTAAAGTAAATGCAAGTAACTAATTTTTTTGTGTTTTTAATATAGCAAACAAGATAGCAAATAAAGTAAAACTAGCAACTAATTTTTTTGTATTTTGATTTAGTGCAGCAAAAAAAGTAGTAAATAAAGTAAAGCAAGACAAAAACAAAGTAAAGAGATTGGATTGTGGAGACTCCCCTTGCAGCGTGTCTTGATCTCCCCGGCAACGGCGCCAGAAAATCTGCTTGACACGCGTACAACACGCGTCCGTTGGGAACCCCAAGAGAAAGGTGTGATGCGTACAGCGACAAGTTTTCCCTCAGTAAGAAACCAAGGTTTATCGAACCAGTAGGAGCCAAGAAGCACGTTGAAGGTTGATGGCGGCGAGATGTAGTGCGGCGCAACACCAGGGATTCCGGCGCCAACGTAGAACCTGCACAACACAACCAAAGTACTTTGCCCCAACGAAACAGTGAGGTTGTCAATCTCACCGGCTTGCTATAACAAAGGGTTAGATGTATAGTGTGGATGATGATTGTTTGCAGAAAACATTAGAACAAGTATTGCAGTAGATTGTATTCGATTAAAATAATGGACCGGGGTCCACAGTTCACTAGAGGTGTCTCTCCCATAAGATAAATAGCATGTTGGGTGAACAAATTACAGTTGGGCAATTGACAAATAGAGAGGGCATGACAATGCACATACATCATATGATGAGTATTATGAGATTTAATTGGGCATTACGACAAAGTACATAGACCGCTATCCAGCATGCATCTATGCCTAAAAAGTCCACCTTCAGGTTATCATCCGAACCCCTTCCAGTATTAAGTTGCAAACAACAGACAATTGCATTAAGTATGGTGCGTAATGTAATCAATAACTACATCCACGGACATAGCATCAATGTTTTATCCCTAGTGGCAACAGCACATCCACAACCTTAGAACTTTCTGTCACTGTCCCAGATTTAATGGAGGCATGAACCCACTATCGAGCATAAATACTCCCTCTTGGAGTTAAGAGTAAAAACTTGGCCAGAGCCTCTACTAATAACGGAGAGCATGCAAGATCATAAACAACACATAGGTAGATTGATAATCAACATAACATAGTATTCTCTATCCATCGGATCCCAACAAACACAACATATAGCATTACAGATAGATGATCTTGATCATGTTAGGCAGCTCACAAGACCCGACAATGAAGCACATAAGGAGAAGACAACCATCAAGCTACTGCTATGGACCCATAGTCCAGGGGTGAACTACTCACTCATCACTCCGGAGGCGACCATGGCGGTGAAGAGTCCTCCGGGAGATGATTCCCCTCTCCGGCAGGGTACCGGAGGCGATCTCCTGAATCCCCCGAGATGGGATTGGCGGCGGCGGCGTCTCTGGAAGGTTTTCCGTATCGTGGCTCTCGGTACTGGGGGTTTCGCGACGAAGGCTATTTGTAGGTGGAAGAGCAGGTCAAGGGGCGCCACGAGGGGCCCACACCGTAGGTCGGCGCGGCCAGGGCTTGGGCCGCGCCGCCCTATGGTGTCGCCACCTCGTGGCCCCACTTCGTTAGCTCTCCGGTCTTCTGGAAGCTTCATGTGAAAATAGGCCCCTGGGCGTTGATTTCGTCCAATTCCGAGAATATTTCCTTACCGCTGTGTTTGGATGTAAAGAATTGGCCTTGGAATCAAGGAATCTAGAATTAGAGGTCAATTTCCACCGTTTGGAGTGGCCTGGAAATCGGAGTTCGGAAACGCGATGAGATTCCGAGGTACCACTTCACTCTGTGCGAACGGCCCGCGAGTCTTTCCGAGGGTTCGACCTCGGAATCGCGTGGAAACTCTCCGCCCCGCCCCGACCCCGCAGTCCCGCACACATCCGTTCGTCCCGAGCGAAACAGA
This sequence comes from Lolium perenne, assembly GCF_019359855.2. Lineage (NCBI taxonomy): Eukaryota > Viridiplantae > Streptophyta > Magnoliopsida > Poales > Poaceae > Lolium > Lolium perenne. Next base: position 99,408,170 of record NC_067247.2, read on the forward strand.
AACAGAGAGGAGAGGACGAGCGACTCCTCCTGCTTCCTCCCGACGCGCCCGTCGGTCGCCGGCGGCGGCGCCCAGGTTCGTCCCTCCTCTTCTCCCTTGACTCGCATCCCTCTCCTGTCCCTATCCCATGGCCGCTCCTCGCGATTCGACCCCTATTCCCTGGCCGCCCCTCTCCTCTCCCAGTCCTAACCCTAGTTTTTGCCATGGGAGAGAGCCGGCGACAGGTTGGCGCCGACGGCGGCTGTGGTGCAAACGGTGGCCGTCGGAGGGTGAATAGCACCTGCTGGACCCGCCTCCCTCCATGGCCTTGCTCAACTCCATTTATTCCTTACTATGCAGCATCCATACAGTAGCAATTTTGGGCTGATATTGTGATTTGTTTTAATTGCAGATTTCTTGGAGAAGAACTAGCAGCTGAGGCTAATTGGAGGTATACAATTTCTAATTTTGACTCATTGTTTGATGTTTGCCTAGGGTACATGTGAATTTCATACATATGTGCATCATGTATAAATGTTTGTAGTTGATTGTCATGTAGACATGATTGTTTTGATGTGTGCATTGTAGCTATTTATCATGTCTCAACTAGAGATGGTTTCTTACATTACCGAAGAGAACAAGAGAAGGAAAAGAAAAAGGATATTGTTGACAAAGAAATATTTCGAGATGTCATGTCTTGCTCTAGCTTATCTTAGTACGCAAAGGGCGCCGAGGGACCTAGGATACTTCAATGATGATGAGGAGAAGGTTGCATATAGGAAGTACATATTGAAAAAAACATATGATGGGTCCGAGACGGCTTGCTATGATACGCTACGCTTAACTAAAAGAAACTTCCATGATCTTTGTGCTATGTTGCGTGAGAAATGTGGTTTGAAAGATAGCACACTTGTGACAGTAGAAGAAAATCTTGCTATGTTCCTACAAGCTGTTGGACATGGAATTAAAATGAGAATCTTGGGTGGCACATACCAGCGGTCTTTAGAGACTATCAGTAGGCACTTCTCTACTGTGTTATCAGCCATCCTATCTCTAAGTGGTGACTTTATCAAGCTTCCCGATCCTAGTGTCAACCCTCCCGATGATTACAAATGGAAGTGGTTTGGCAATGCACTGGGAGCACTCGATGGGTGTCATATTCCTGTGTTTGTCAGTACTGCGGACAGAGGGAGATATAGAAATAGGCACCAAGAGATCACCACTAACATGCTTGGTGTGGTTGATTGGAACATGAAATTTCTCTATGTTCTACCTGGTTGGGAGGGCTCGGCATCGGACTCAAAAGTGTTAAAAGATGCTATGAGAAACGACCGCCAAGATGCATTTGTTGTACCCCAGGGTATGACTCTTTATCTTGGCTCTTCCTTTCTCATGTTTAATTGTTAGCTAACTTATTTATTTCGCAAATAGGGAAATACTACCTAGTTGATGCAGGATATACAAATGGACCCGGATTTCTATCTCCATTTAGATCAACTCGGTACCACTTAAAAGAGTGGGTTGCTAGTCAACAACAACCGCAAAATTACAAGGAATTGTATAACTTGCGCCATTCTCGTGCTAGAAATGTTGTGGAGAGAACCTTTGGGTTGTTGAAGAAAAAATGGGCCATCCTCCGTAATTGTTCTTTCTTTTCCATAGAGGATCAGGTACACATGTCCATATGGAACAAGTAATAATGTGTGCTGTGTGGTACAACAAAAACTGACTATGAACTAAATATTTGCAGATTCAAATTATTAATGCATGTTGTGTGCTGCACAACTTTGCAAGGGAAAGGCAGCATGTGAGGGATAATTTATTGTTGCAAGAAGTTGACGCTGAATTAGCAGCTATGACTCATGAACCAGCAGATGATGCTACTTTAATTAGAAGTGTCCAACAAACTCCTCAATGGTCTAATTTTAGGGAGCAGTTTGCGGAGGAGATGTATGCCGAGTACCTTGTGGCACATGGAGAACTAGAAATCGAGTAGATAACTAGTGATGCAGTAGATAGCTAGCTTGGTGATGGTGCCCCTTTTTGTGCTAGCTTGGTGATGGTGCCCCTTTTTGTGTGGTAGCATGCTAATGGTTTCTTTTGTGTCATATTCTGTACATATGTCAACCAATATATATGCATCATGTGTCAACCAATATATATGCATTATGTCTCCAACTTACTGTTGTCTTTACTTTTTATGCCCAATCTTTAATTTAATTGTAGAAGCATGGCTGCACAAAAAACAAAGAAAGGCCCTACTAGAGCTTACCTTTCTTGGACTCCTGAGATGGACACGGCATTGTTGGACACCCTTGTTGAGCATCACAACAATGGTGATCATGCTCAAAATGGTTGGAAGCCACATGTGTACAATGCTTGTATTAAGCATGTGAAGGAGACATGTAATGTTGACATTACGAAAGATAAAATAGTAGGAAGAATTAAAACATTTGACAAGCACTATGAGATCATTAGCAAGATGCTAGCTCAAAGTGGTTTTGGATGAGATTCGGAAAATAACATGGTGGAAGTAGACAGTGAAGAAGTGTGGTCTCGTTATGTTGAGGTACGAAACATTGTAATAAAATTTTGTGATTACTTTTGCAACTTGACTAACATTTCTAATACATGTGTACTGTGTAGGCCAACAAGGATGCATCTAGCTACAGGAACAAGGTGGTGATGAATTGGCAAGCTATTCAAACTATTTACTCACCAGACCATGCTACTGGTGTTGGTGCTAGGACAGCCGCCGAGTCTGTTCAAGAAGAAGAAACAATAGTTCTTGAAGATTCTCCGGATCTACCTCTGAAAAGGCAACGCACCGGCGAAGCAATCTTGTGCATGATGGGACAAATGAAGACATCTTTCGATGATGCATTGAAAACAACCGAACCACTTCCTATGCCAAAGGTGACTCCTCCAACTGAAATCCTAGATGCACTAAAGAAGCTACAAATGGAGAATTGTGACATGCTGCGAGCTTATGGGAAGTTGATCGTTAATGAGCGCTTATTCGAAGCACTGACGGCGCTCCCCGATGAATTAAAGAAGCCATGGCTGTTGACCCTACCTTGATGTTTGTTACGAACTGTGCTTGTTCTTAAAGCCTACTATCTACTTTCTTGTTGATGAACTGTTTGTGATATGTAAGAGACATAAGCTACCTGTTAGAGACACAATTATTATCCATGTTGTAATATTTTCGGTACTTGAAAACTACTTTGTGCCATGCGTATTCTACTTTCTGCTTTATTTTGATTATTTTAATGTTTCATTAATTGCGGAAAATAATAGTTATAAATATATTACATATGTATGTTATTTGTGTACAGGTACTAAATTTATATTGTTCAAACTCAACAAATCATCAAATTCCACGGATTCCACAGATTGTACATCCAAACAGCATTTGGAATTGGAGAACACCCATTGATTCTAACATCAAATTCCAAGCACACCCAAACGGTAGAATTCAAATTGGAAGCTAATTCATTTCCATCTTGGAATTGGAATCTTGAGGCTAATTCAATTCCAAGCTCAATTCTCTGCATCCAAACACAGCATACTAGGATTTCTGAAACCAAAAACAGCAGAAAACAGCAACTGGCTCTTCGGCATCTCGTTAATAGGTTAGTTCCAGAAAATGCATAAATATGACATAAACTATGCATAAAACATGTAGATATCATCAATAATGTGGCATGGAACATAAGAAATTATCGATACGTCGGAGATGTATCAATGATCTCCATCATCGTCGGCAGGGCGTCAAGGTCCATGGCGTTGTCTTCATGGTTGTCAACCACTTGTAGCAACTATTATAAGTACTTTGAAAGAAAACAACTACATGATGAATCGATATGAAATTAAAGACAATCATAAGGCTCCTGCCGGTTGCCACAATACAATAAGGATCATCTCATACATCAAATATAATCACAATCACATCATGGCCATATCACATCACCAGCCCCTGCAAAAACATATTAGACGCCTCTAATTTTGTTTGCATTTTTTACGTGGCTTGGGGTTTTCGAGTAAGATCCGATCTACCTACGAACATGAACCACAACGCTGATACAAGTGTTCTCAAGTGCAGATTGTAAATTGGATCTTAACTATGGTGAGAGAGACAGACACCCGCAAAGCCACTTATGCAAAACAAGTTGCTTGTCGAGCGTGGAGCAAGTATCATGAACGCGGTCATGTAAGGTTAGCTCGGGCCGCTTCATCCCACCATGTCGCAAGATGCAAAGTACACAATAAGCAAACGATAACAAAAGCATCAACACCCACAAAACCAGTATGTTCCACACGTACAACCAATCTATGCATAGACAAGCATAGAAAAAAATCCTACCGCAAGAACGAATAACAAGCCAAGATCTAATCTAGTAGATGGTATCAACGAGATGAGATCATCATACCCTCGAAGATCGCTAAGTGTTAACGAGATAAATCTCGTGGATGATGTAGTCGATCACTTGCCGCTTTAAAAAGCGCGTAGAAGATCCTAACGGTGCCACAATCGGGCAGCACCTCCGCACTCGATCACACATACGGTGTCGATGAAGACGTCCTTCTCCCCGTTCCAGCAGGCAGCAGAAGTAGTAGATCCTCCTCGGAATCCCGGAAGCACGATGGCATGGTGACAGTGGTGGTGGAGAACTCCGGCAGGGCTTCGCCATAAGTCGTGCGGGAGATAAGTGGAGGAGGGAGTCGATAGGGTTTAGAGAGAGGGGACTAGGGCGCCGGCTCTTGGTTCCCTTGGTGGTGTGGCCAAGTAGTGGCAGCCCCTCCCCTCCTCTCCCCTTTAAATAGGTGGAAAACCTAGGTTTCACCCAAAAACCACATTGAAGTCCAACTCCAAAACTTACCAAATTGGGAAACCTAGATCAAGAGGGATTCCTCCCTTTCCTTCTCATGTGGCCGTCCATGAAGGTGGAGTCCACCATGGAATACACCTTCCCACTTGGTGGGTCGTCTAGGGCTGGTGGAGTCCCTACCATAGTGAATTGTTTCGGATGATTGTAGAACCTTCCCGAACCTTCCGGAAATTCACCGGACCATTCCCAAACTTGGAATGTGACTTCCCATATATGAATGTTATTCTTCGGACCATTTCGGAACTCCTCGTGATGTCCTGGATTCCATCCGAGACTCCGAACAATATTCGAACTCCATTCCATATTTCATATCTACTTAAAACGACATCGAACCTTAAGTGTGTCACCCTACGGTTCGTGAACTACACAGACATGATCGAGATACTTCTTCGATCAATAACTAATAGTGGGGCCTGTAGATCCATAATGGCTCCGAAATATTCAACGATGACTTCGTGATTGAAAGAACCATTAACATACGATACTGATTCCTTTTGTCACGTGATTTTTTACTTATCCGAAGTTTGATGGTTGGTATCTCTATACCTAGTTCAACCTCTTTACTGATAAGTACTCTTTACTCGTACCATGATATGCCATCCCTTGTGAGCCAGTCACATGCTTGCAAGCTAATTGGATGATAATCCACCGAGAGGGCCCAGTATATCTATCTGTCATTTGGATGGACAAATCTCACTATTGATCCACGTGCTTCAACCTATACTTTCCGAATACTTAATGCCACCTTTATAACGACCCATTTACGAAGTACTGTTTGATGTCATCAAAGCATCCATCCGGTGTAGGTGATTAACATGATCTCATGGTCGAAGGATTATGTTACTATGTATCTTAAAGCTTGAAGCAAAACAAACTTAATGACTTGATCATATGCTACGCTTACTATGGGTGTATGTCCATCACATCATTCACCTAATGATATGATCTTGTTCTTAATAACATCCAATGTGCATGATCATGAAACTATGATCATCTATTAATCAATAAGCTAGTTTAACAAGAGGATTACTAGGGACTCTTTTATGTTTACAAAACACACAAGTATTAATGTTTCTGATTAATTCAATTATAGCATGGGATACAAACATTTATCATAAATACAAAGATTTAATAATAATCATTTTATTATTGCCTCTTGGGCATATCTCCAACAAACACAACTTAGCGGATCGGGTGCCGCTGCTGGTGCAGGTGCTAGTGCAGGGGCTGCTACTAGCGTCAGAGCTGATGCTGGAGCCGAAGTTGGTGCCGGTATGGTTGATGCCGCTGGCGCCCACACGAGCTCCGGGAGGTCCTTCAACCCTAAATTCGGCGAGTTGCGGCGGCGCATGGAGGAAGAAGACATGCCGGAGGTGCGTGTCCGCGCGACTCCGGCTGTACCTCGACGGATCCCGGCCGCGGTCACTCAAATCTGTCGGCATCAATGGTGGATTTTCTCGAGGTTGTGCAGCCTGATTCCGATGATATAGGCTGCCGGCGGCTACGCGGAGAAGGTAGAAGGGTTGGGGGAGCCTACGAGGAGTCGGCGGCGGCCGGGTCTGGTCACCGGACTAGTCGACAAGCAGCCGATGGCGGCGATGCGACGATGTGGGGGAGGAGCGGAGGCGAAGTTGTAGGAGTAAAACTTCTTGTCCAGCAACCACGGAGGAGAATATTTAGGGGTTGCGGTAGCCGAGGACTAAATTTTTTATCCTCTAAAGCCATTAGGGCTTCAACTATAGGCGGTTTCGGCCGTTCATGGCGTATATTTAGTCCTCTAAAACCTATTTGGGATTTGGTTAGAGATGCTCTAAAGTTGGTACAACGTCTGTGCAAAGGAGAGTCTAGGTAGACAATCATCTGAACCTCATATTCCATCTGGATTCAACCATCTCTCTAACAATGCATATTTGATTCTCCTAAATTTAATAATTGTGGGAGTTATCGTAAAATAAATTCATGCCAAAAGATCAGTAGTTTTCCCATTGTCCATGGCCATCCACCTGACTTGTAGTCTTGTAGATATATGTGTATGACTTTCAATAGATCACTCCACATGTCTGAATCCCATGTTTATGAATCACCTGTCGTATGACATGATGTAAACCATTTTTTTCGTTCACAATAGATTGCCAAGTACCTTTTCCATGTGAAAATTTCCACCTCCATAAACACAATGATATTGAAAAGTTTTAGATTTTTCACACCAAAACCACCTATACTGGTTTGCAGGCCAGAGACCAATTTATCTCTACTACTTAAAAAGACTAAAGTGGTTCCTTATTCTGCCATCACAATACGTTTCGTCGTCATTCCTTTCCGTCGCGCTTCCTCGTCCGTCATCCACATGGGCCAGGCCCAATGCAGTAAAAAACGATCGTGGTCGATTCCTATCTCTCTTCCCCTCCAGATCCAACCCTCCCCCGCTTCCTCTCCCGTCATTCATCTCTTTTGCGGGGCTCGCCGCCACCCCCTGCCTAGATTCCTGCAGCCGGAGTTGAATCCTCTGCCCACCGCACCGTTTCTTGGCCAGATACGGAAGATTGATGCGCCTTTGGCACGCAATGGACGGCGCCGTCCCGAGCACTGGCCCGGGGAACGGCGGCCAGCTAGGTCGCGGAGGCTCCACCCCATGTGGAGTGGTGTTTGCGGCAGCCGGATGTTGTCGTTCGGCTGCGGAGGCCCGGATGCGATGGTGATAAGGGAAGACAAGGTGGAGCTCGACTACGGCCAGCTCGAGTGGCCTCCTGTCGTCCCCTGATTCTGGGCCTTTCCTGTCGTGAGTACTTTATAAGCATTCCTCCATCTTCCTGATGATAAGATGCTTCTCAGTTAGCTAGAGATGGTGCACATGCTCCTTTTCTTCCTGATTATAAGATGCCTACATTCATTTTTGAAGTTTCACTGACATAGAAGTAGGTTGACACATTCGATTACTCATGAAGGCCATGTGTGCGTGTGCGCGGGATGATGAGGTTATAAAGATTGGGAGAACCTAGCAAAGATGAAAAAACGAATAACTAAGTAGTCATCTTTATGCAGGCCAGGCTTCGTCTGTTCAAATCAGAATTAACATTCTCTTCTGAATCTTGAGGTGAATTTATTAAGTATCTTGAAATCTTAGGTCTGTTATCAGTGTTTGGTTCTTGGATTTCACCTCTGGTGTGTGTTCCAGATGCAGAGATTTTTACCCACCACCTAGATTGCACTGTATTTTTTTATACTCTACCCATACATTGGATTTTTGTGTGGATGTTCTTTGTTAATGAAGGCCACTCCTGCTGTTATGTATCTACATGTTATAGACCTTGGTTATGAATCGTGATATTTTCAGATATTCTGTATTTGGTTTTATGTCCAGTATATTTCTAATTGGTACTGCATACAAACAACAGTCTTCTACAATTTTGATTAGAAATATACGGTGGTGTATCCTAGATCGCACATCATCGTGAGATTGTTTTGGGATTTCTGTTGCCACCTTTTGGTTTCATAGTTAGCTCTCTTTACTTGCCCGGAGTTATTCGATATTCACATCAACAAAAGTATTTCTATAATGTAAATTGTTTGGTCATACCTTACATTACTTCTGACAATAAAACCCTGCTCTGCAGCTCTACGATGATTGAATTTGGATGGTCCGATGAACAGACATAAACCACTGTGTCTTGCAGCAAGTAGGGTGATTTTTTTGTCACGGATCTAAAAGGTTATTTCTATGTGACACTAAGATGAACCTGGGAGTCCTTTTCACTTGCTTAAATGGACTGATTTCTCCTTTTTTATCAGTAAATAAATTAAATAGATATGAGCAACGACTTCATCCATTACTACATGCGCAGGTTGAGGACACATATGAGCAACTGGCACTGGCTCTTGGGGAGGCAGCGACAGTGGACCTGTTCAAGAGGTCGGTGTTCTTTGTGTCCATCGGGAGCAACGACGTCATCCACTACTACCTGCGCAATGTGCCCGGCGTCCAGATGCATTACCTCCCATGGGACTTCAACCAGCTTCTTGTTAATTCAGTGAGGCGGGAATCAAGGTCTGGTGCTTGCTCCTGCGTTTATATTATGCCATTGTTCACCTTCTTATTGATTACCAGTGTGATGTGTATTGTCTCGTAAGTCTCTAGAATTGGGTTTCACTTGCTGGAGTCGCCATGCATAGTTAAGGTGTAGGGATCCCTGTAACTATGAGTTGCATTTTGGACAAAAAATGGATTTAAATGAATGAACATCGTTGTATCCTTGTTGATTTGCAGTTCTGTAACATCAGTTCCTTCACTTTTGGTTTACCTATGAATAGTTCTTACTGCCAAATTTGTGGGTATTGCTTGTACAATGCATAGGTACTACAGATGCTAAGTGTTCCAGACTGATGTTAACTGCAGCATTTTGATAAAATATGAAATTCAAATGATTGGACCTATTATCCCAAGCCTGCAGTGAGTTAAAATGGTGTTTGTAGGTTGTATTTTGTCTTGTTTAAACTGAATGATGTGTTTGACTAACTAGCTGTACTTAATTTTTCAAGCTGATTCTGGTGCCCTCATTTTGGAAGTTCAAGTCTGGTACTTTAAGCTCAAATGTGGAACACATTGCACATTTATCTCAAAGTGTTCAACTGTCTGTGACCCGGCCATGTAATAGCATGCTGCTCGGTTCATGTGTCATGGATAAGTGGATAACTTGATTGTCTGGACCTAATTTATCTCCCTTATTTTTTTTCGAGGAGATTTATTTTTTCGAGAAAACGCAAAGGACCTTTGCGTTTCATTTCATTGAAAAGATAGAAGTTATTTACATCCTCCTAGGAGGTAGAGTACGGTACAAAAACATGAACATCAGTGTACATCCCAGGTTTGTGGCAGCACGACCCGTAGGCCCTGAGCCCCTGCCCTAGCCCAAGCCCTAAGCTCATCCTTGATGTTTTGCAGCAAGAGTTGCAAGGAAGGTTGGGCTCCATCAAAGACGCAAGAGTTCCTGTGTTTCCATATCATCCATGGGATCAGGAGAGTGGCGGATGCAAGCCCTTTGCGGAGAGGTGCAGGCGTGTCCTGTTTGGCGTGGTGCCACCAGTCTATGAGGCTGGGCTCGCCGTCAGGTGGTCTCGCCGTCATCCTCAGCCAGGCCAGGACCTCATGCCATGTCTGTCGGGTGAAGGGGCACTCCAGCATCAGGTGGTGCATCGACTCCGTCGCCTGGTCGCAGAGGAGGCAACGTTGGCGGTGAGGGAGGCCATGTCGGGCCAGGCGCTCCGCTGTCCAACATCTGTCCATGTTTGCCAGCCAATGGAAGAATTTGACTTTGGGTGGCGCCCATGTCTTCCAAACCAATTTCCAGGAGCAGCAAGTCGTCGATCCGTGGAAGGTGGCTAGGTAGCATGAGTTAGCCGTGTAGATGCCGGAGTCCGTCCACTTCCAGACTAGCTGGTCAGGTTGGTGATTGAGCGTGGTGTCTTGGATCATGCGCCATAGCATGAGGTACTGTCCAATCTCATGGACTCCAAGCAGCCCCTGAATGTCTCGAGCCCAGGCTAGCTGGTCAGATTTATCTCCCGTATATAATCTTAAGAAGAGCATGTGATGCATGGTGATTGAATTTGCACATAACTGTAGTTTGTTGTATTCTCCCACTAAGAAACTGTAAACAGTATGGTGAAGTGCACATGAATTCTTATTATGCACCTATTTTTAAGAGAATATTGTAACATATAATCTTCTAAAGCACTTGTAAATAAAATAGTTGTCGGGTGTCAGTCGTTGCAGGTTCAAAATTTCACACTATTGACAACTTTGTATGGTTAAGCGATAGGGATAAAGTTAAAGCATTTTGATATAGAAGGTCTCATCCTTCCGAGAGGGTTTACTCAAAATTAGTTTGTGGTATTTTTTTTAATTTCCACGGGAGATAAGAGATATGTGGATATTTTATTTGTGCCAATATATACTACCTGAGCTCTCCCTAACCAAGATACAGTCTAGAGATATAGCATTACAGTTGCAGCATGCAATAAGTCATCATTCTTCTCATGTCTATTATGCCTTGCCCATCAGTTCTCACTTTTTTAGTTTTCAGAACAAGCTGCAAATTTTTTAAATTCTTATTGTGGTAGTTGCATCTTTTTCGTAAAATATAAATTTCTGTGATATTTTGACCTTTAACTATCCAGAATAATAAAACTTGAGTGCAATTATTTTTATGCACTCTTGCTGTTTTTCATGCAGTTTCAGCAATTGTAACATATTTGTCACCGGCACACGAGGACACTATGTGATTTGATCATAAGACAAGTAAGTGGCTTTTGAAAACTAAGCTATACAATTAATATATTTTCTGAAAAATAGTACATCCTTGGATTCTTCACGTTTCTGATCTGATCGAGGACGAGATGTGGGCGACAGTTGCCTCCCTGCTTTATTCGTGTGTCAGGTTGAGGAGTAGATGCAGAAGCCGGTGCGCCACCTCTGCTCTCCATTCAGATTCAGGCTCGTGCATCTCTACACCTGCCGGTCTTCCAACAGTGTGGAGACCACTACAACAACTGGACACCACCATCCTAAGGCATAATGTGTGGAAGGGTAAAGAAGCCGAAATAAGAGCTTGATTTGAATTCAATGTACTACCTCGGTTAAAAAATAGAAGAGTAGTATGGGTCTAAGATTCCACATAAAGGTTATTTTTGCAACATATTTTTTAAGTTATGTGGTTATTGCGTCGAAATGTGAAAGTCATTTGCAAAAATAGTTCCTCCACGTTAATGTATTGTGCTTGCGTTCATATAGTGCTGATGGTTATATCACAATTGCAGGAAAGCTCTTTTGATATGGTCACTTCTTCAAGTGGATTTCTTCATGTGGTATTCAATCTTCTCCTAGGTGGATGAGTCAATATGTTCATCTAGATATACTCTTCTCTTTCAGTGTCAGCTAGCTGTTTAATTATTGTAGTTCTCTGCTCTGCTTGATTGATGAACATTCTTCACAATAGGGAAACTGTTATTCATGACGAATGATCCTCTCTTAACGCAGCTATGTGCATGTATTTGCCTGTGCAACCCAGTGGGCAGAGCTACCTGTGGTGGTCGACATGGACTATGTGGACTATGTCCAGTTGATCACTGTTGTGCTAAATACTGTGTTCATCTGTTAAAGGTACTAGCAGGGATTGGCACGGCGGCACGCCGCGCCTTTCTTGTAGACATAAGCCGAAGAACAAAAGGTATTTATGTTGCAATCTAGAGTGAGCATGTGGCTAAGTGTAGCGTGTGGATATATTCAGAGGTAAGTACACCACTATTTTGCAGGGTGAGCTGCCGCAATCACAGAGCGTAACAATACAGAAGTGCATGGACGCTTCATGACGTTTCATGGCAGAAATTTTCTTACATAAGGACAGATATGTGAATAACATATTAACATAATAGCTGACACAAAATTTGATAGGTGGGTCTTCGGGATAGGTGGCACTTGGAGACACGGTTTCTGTTGCAAAGGAAATTGCTTATCTCCATTGGTAGCTATTTTACTATAGACCACCCAGCTGATTCTGCAGCTGTTATGCGTTTTACCTGATCAAAGGCGATAGTCAATGGGGGAATTAGAGTGGGGATTTTACCAAGCAAAAAAGTTTAATCTATGCAGCCTTGCAAAAACTTCCCTTATGCACAGGCAAACAGGCCACTGCAACTGTGCGAAATCGCACTCCATGTATGCACTTAAAAATAGTAGATAACTGAAAACTATCTACGCAGTTGATGAGTAAGTGCTAGGAAAAACTTATTATAACTATTTATTCAGAAATGTATACCACGCACATCACAATAATAGCGAAGTTTGTTTAGGCAAATGGTAGCACAATTCCAATCTTGTCATGCTATAGAATGCCAATCAAAATCTTGTTTACGCTAAACTGCTAGGTCATGTATACTTCATGAAGGTAGGAAACTGACCGTTGCAAACCTACTTTCTTCCTTGTAAGAATTGGATCTTCCCCAGGCAATGATCAGCAAATCAACTTCAGGTTCCTCTCCCCCGTTCGGAGCAACAGCTTGGAGAAGTCTATTCACAGCTCTAACCATTAAACATGAAATTTTCCACTGGAATGTTACCAAAAAAGGCCTACAACACTATTCTTATATCATCATATAACATAATAATGTAATTTGATTAATGCTACAGTATGCTAAAATAATGGTCATGTGTTCCATTAATATACTTATTTCAGAACAATGCCTCTACGCTCCAAAAAAATTGTGCAAAATGTTAGTAAGCCATGATTTAACTTATGTCTTGTTAGACCTTAATAATCAATTCCTTTTTTTATCAAATGCTCAATTACTTTAACTACAGGCTCATAATAAATAAGTACCAAGTCCATTTATCCACAGCAAGTAAAAAAGGCGAGTATGCAAACTTTTTAGATATGTGGTCTGCATAAAAAAATTACTTCTTTTTTCTTTTCGGCTGTTGCGTGAACCTGATATGTATTGCTTCCCCACTTCATCATCCTTACTTGAAAATTATGCAGTAGCTCAATGAATCTTGCTTGTAATTTGAGAAAACGGAACTGGAAGACCCGAAGGCATGTCCTCTGAAAATTGTGTCAGGTTCAAACATACTCTTTGCAAACTATGGCCTAGTTTTGCAGAACTGTGATCAGCTAAGCAAGCACAACGCAATTGGACCAAGGAAAAGAACCAAGGTTCTCTGTAAACAATATGACCAATTAATGTATTAATTTGGAAATGTATTGGCTAAGAAGTTGTCTAGAAATAAAGGACATCTGGAAGAAAACACATACTAAAGCAATTCACAGAGTAAGAGGAAATACTCAAATTGCTAGATAAGCAAAATAGCCAGTGGCCTCAATTAAGTAAGACAATGCTCTAATGCCTATCCATGTTTTAACACGTGAAGTTATGAACCTGTGAACTGGTTGCTAAACTTTTCTTGGAGAGGAGGGAGAAGTAAATACAGATGATATTATGCTACTACTATTTTACCAAATGGCTACAGCAGGAAGTATATATGTACAATTAACCCTAGTTTCTGATATTGTAATTAGTAAGAAAAGATTAAGATAGTGGATGAAGTGTCTTGGTTGAGATAATCGAAGACTCATTAAGTATCCATATTTCCGTTAATAAATTGGCAAAATAAAAAAATCCACCTGGAAACTAAGCACCATGAACCTAGAATACAGAAATGTCAATTGATAAACTCATTAAGATCAATTTATAAGAGATAATCACCCTGCCTCAGGTTCGTTCAAAATATTATATTGTGTCATCACCATGTGAAATATTAAAAAACTTCTCTATGCCAAAAATGAACCGATATAACTCCAAGTCTCCAAGCCAAAGAAGAACATATATTTTCCAGTCCTGCAGACTGAAGTAGCATGTTGCTGCGCCTATCATAGGTGTAGTTTCAGTTGGTTGCTCTTCTGATTGGTGCGAGCATGTTGGTGTTTTTGTCACATGTGTTGTTTTGATTGGTCGTTCTGTTGCATTGGTCATTAGTTCACTGGACTGAACCTAGAAGCAAGAATAATCCGTATTTAGTGAATTGGTGGACAGCTAAAGGAACCTATCTTTTGCCATAGAGACCAATTCTTATTTGCCAAAACTATACGTCAAATGTGAACTCCACATTGCAGGTTGTGGTATGTCTTCCACTGAAATAGCAATGCATATATTGTTATGTAGGAGCATACCTTGGAAAGGCATAACAGATCCAAACATGGAGAATGTATTTATCCCTATATAGCTTTACTCTTTCTCGACACATCTTGCAGCCTATGTAACACAAGTTATTCGTGCAAATCAACTATGCGGTGAGCACATTTAATGTTCAGTCGCTGACCCTGCAATGTTGTGTGCAAATGCAGAGCTCAGTCATTAGTTGTAGACATGGTAGATGAAAAAAACTGATTTCACTAAAACCGGTCAAATCCCTGTAACACGTACTTTGGTTTAATATCGTAAGCGTACAAATGACAAATTGAAAGCAAAACAAAAAAAACATCATCCCTTTCTTTTTTTTAACAAGTCTAAATGATGCAAGTAAGATTATCTTGGTTGTCTAAAATAGGAACCATGATGTAATGTGCCTATGGCCGTAACTTGTTGGTAGGAAAAGGAACATAATTAACTTTCCAACAGTCAAGGAAGGGACGTAGGTTTCTAAGAATATGCATTCTGAATACATGGATGTTACAAAATCAGGTATTTTCTGGGGTTAGTAAGGACTGGTAAAAACATATTCTGCCAAAATATTAGAACTAACAAAGAATAGAGAACATCTAAAGCTTTCAATATCATAGGATAAAACGTGCCAAATTATGTTGAATCCAAATTATGTGTGTATACAGCATGGGAAGGCATACTCTATTATCAAAATACAACAGCTAATGGGAGTATACATTATAAGCTCCTTGTCCATCAGTGTACGAACCCAACAACCACATGCTAGCCAAATAACCTAGCAGCACATCAGTCTAGAGGAAGAGAACCTGCAAAAAAGATGCAGCAACATTGTAGGCATAACTTCAGTAGAAAAATCAGAGAATTTCAGCCCCTAAGATCTGAAACTGTTGATTAAATCCTTTGCGAACTGCACTTTGAAAAACAAATTAAAAAAAACAAATACTTTGGATTCGGTTTGGGGTATTTAGAAATTGAAGAGGGAGTTTTGTGGCTTCTCCATAGATGGAACTTGGAGGAGAAGGGGCGAGGCGGAGCGCCTCCTAGGAGGAGGAGGAGGAGGGGGAGGAGGAGGAGGAGGAGGAGGAGGAGGAGAGGAGGCAGGCAGCAGCAGAGTCGGCGCAGTAGCTGGTGGTCCAGCTCCTCCCGTCAACTGTAGAAGGGATTTCCGCTTTATTTAGATTAGGGATGGATTAGACCAAGTTTTGCAGGGGGGAGGCGAGGAGGAGGAAAGGAGGTGAGGGGCAGCCGCTGCAGTGGCGCACAGGCCGGTGGTGGTGGGAGAGGAGCGATGCGGGAGGAGGCAGAACGCACAATGGGCAGAAGAGCTGGGCGTCGTAGTCGACGCCATGCCCCCCAGACACATAAGAGAACTCACCATGGAGACAGCGATGCATCGGAGTCGTAGATGCATCGGAAAGGAGCACCGGCCACCATTGACCCCACCCATATTCGCGCCGCCTTGGAGGGAGAACAGGACGCGCCGAGGTCCTCCTCCATGCTGCCATTCTCCCCGGAACCACAACAACGTGTCGTCGCAGCCGACGGAGACCACGCCCCTGACCGCAGAATCGCCGCCGGTGCGAGAAAAATCGAACGCCGCCAGATAGGGCAGCGAGGCCCCGTCTCGAAGCCTCCACCGCTGCACAGACGGGGAATCGGGGAGCCGGAGAGGGGCCTGGAATTTGGCCCGCGGCGACTGGAGGCGGGCCCGAAGATGTCCATCTGGTCGCTTGCGGGAGAGGTCGACGTCGAGCTGGTCCTGCCTACGCCGGAGCTCCTCCTCCGCAACCCTTGCCGCCTCACGAAGAAGAGGAAGGCGCCGCGCCACCCATGTTGGGAGGCGGAGGAGAGCTTGTCACGCTCACGCCCATGAATGCCATGGAAGGAACTGAGCAGATGAGGTGGGGCAAATTGGTCAGTCGCCTCCAAATCCTATGCAGCCTGCCAGCCTTCCACGGTGAGATTTGGATTGTTTCGTCATGGATTCCCAAGCAATGTCACCACCGCTTGACCGCCTAACCAACGCTACAGACACACGCCTAAGGCACCTAAAAGAGCCCACAATGAATGCAATAGAAAGGAAAGCAAAGAGCACACAACTTCATACCTCCAAAAAAATCATACGGAGCACCAAAGCTGTACACGGCCGGGGGAAACCCATGGAACCAGACCATCCACGTTAATTCAAAAGGAAGCTCAAAATTCTAAGAAAAATCGAAGCTGTTAAGGTTTAATATAGTAGTTATGCCAAAGAACTAGAGTGTACTTGTGTCACATCGACCTGGGGCATACATTGAATGGAGCGATCTTCTCTCTTTTGTTAAATGCAAGCACCAAAGGTAGCAATTAATTGGTGGTATGTGCTGACATTTATTTTTGCTGTGAGGAGTACTGAAGAGCTGAATAGTCGCCGGGGTGAGCCACTGACTGAACTGAAGAGAGAAGATCCTATAGGAGGGATGGCCACATGATGAACTGAATGTTGTGTGTGCGTGTACTGTTAGAGTTGGTTCGTTAACACTTGTAAACTTTGTTCAGAGAAATTGTTGGCAGAGAATGTCGAAGAGGGATTGATGTTTGGATTGCATCTTTTGGGTCTATGACTTTAAGAACAATGTTAATTTTCTGATGATATTTTACCAATTCAAATTTCAGTTTAGTGCTTGCTCCAGCGTGACAAGAAAATATGTCTTCTAACCATGTATGACAAATCATAACTCATATTTGATAGGTCATCTTGATCTCCCTATTCGTTTGAACATGGATCAGAGGGATATATAAATAATACATTTTGAAATGTCGGCAAGTATGAAGCATTGGAAAATTATATTTACAGGTACGCCGATGATATAAACTTGAGGTATTTTTCGCGAAAACTCAAAAAGCTTTGTGTTTCAATGCAAAGCTTAACGTAGTTAAGCAATCATGCGAACACATAAATTTCAATTTATTGTCTATACTCCGTTATAAAATTTGATATCCCGTGGCAACGCACGGGCAATTGTCCTAGTCATATAATAAAGGGGTAACACTAAGAGCTGACTTGATAAGCACAAGCCTTCGCCCAATTGAAGAACCATCTAATCTTTTTGTCAGCGTACAAACAAGTTCCATCAGCCACATGCAAGTATGCAACATGGACCCACATATAGAGACTCATAATATGCCACTATTTCTTCCATGATATTTCTCATCTGGATTTAAGGATGGCAATGGGCAGGGTATGGGCAGGGTAGATCAATACCATATCCGTACCCATATAGTCAATGGGTACAAACTTCTAACATACCCGTACCCATGGGTATGAAACTTTACCAATACCCATACCCATACCCGGCGGGTATCCGTACCCATTGGATACCCGGTGGGTAGATTAAATTGTACACAAGTCAATCACAATTTTACGTTCATCGATAACAAATTCGATTAAAAAAATTAATTATCTCAACTCAATAACATGTAGTTGAGTACATAACAATTAACATAATATAAAAATAGCATTCTCATATTCTAACTCACAAGTCAACAAAAATAGACGTGTCACATATGAATTTGACAATAAATAGGCAGGGTATGGGTATACTCGCGGGTACGAGGCTATACTTGCGCCCTACCCATTACTTAACGGGCAGGGTATGGGTACTACCCATGGGCATAAAAGTGTACACATACCCTGCCCATACGGGTACGGTATCCGCGGGTACCCGTACCCGTGGGTAAAATTGCCATCCTGATGGTGGCCACGTGTACATGTCCGACAATCAGGAATTAACTTCTGCGCGACATGTACCACTCTGAAGGTGGCCACCTTAGTTCCTAATTTTAAGAAACTTAGGGTATATTGGTCTGAACATTCTGAAATGTTTCAGCTTCCTTAAATTTAGGTAGTGGGTAGCCACTCCAAAGTTTACATACTCATTTAAGGACGTCATAAACAAAAGCCTGCTTGGGATTTTGTAGCAAAAAATACAAGCGATCGAGTACCGCCATGACAAGTCTACACAAATAAGGTGGTTGATAGCAACTATGACATGGCAGGGCCACCGGCCAGGTCCACCGTGGACCGGTTTTACAATGTCTCTCCTTTATGGAGTCTGGATTGTGTGGGTCCGCCATGTCATAACTGTTATCAGCAGCCTAATTTGTGTAGATTTGTGGGTTCATTCTATACAAATTAAGCATGTGTTCACACCAAGCCATCTGGTCAATGCTGCTGATGTGTTGGGGAAGATCCTGCTGTTGCGATGGCGTGCTGGCCCTGCATGTTGTTGAGTCGACGGCGACGGGCTCATGCGAAAATACAGACATACAGTGCCAGGGATTCTGAATTGGGAAGCAAATCAGCAAGGCATGCGGACGTGCAGCTGAGCTGGCAGTACAAAGCTATCGAGAAGAGAACTTCCTGCAGGCTGCAGCACCGCATGTACGTGCGTCATGTTGGAGTCATTGTTTGGTCACGAACACGTAACACCATCGGCAAATTCGGCATCACTGCAGCGTGTACTATTCTTCAGCTAGAAGTCAGAGCCTCTGACTAGATGCGTGGCTGCGGAGATTCGAGTGACTCACATTAGCCAAATATCAAGCTCGTGGAGTAGTCGCCATTTAAAAGTTAGTTTTTGCCGACCGGGCAGCGGGCAGTGTGAAACGGCGGTGCGCTTATCTGGCACACGCCGCTCGGGAGCCCGATCAGCTCGATGATCGTAGTCGTAGTCACTGTCTAAGCAGTTTTGCTTTCCGGAAATTGGCTGGAATTTAGCGGTTGGAGCAAGTTTGGCTGGAAGATTCTGGCCATAATTCATGCAGCGACCAGTCGTCGGAGCAAGTGACGGCGCGTTGCTGGCGACGACCCGGACGGCCGGCGGACTATTCCCCGTTCCGCGGTGGTGGACGGCTAGCGCCAGTCGCAGTGGGTAACAAGCGTGCGTGGTCTGGCGAGGCCTGCCATAGTCTACGGACAGTACCCAACAAGGTTGTGCACGGAGCAATCGACATGTTTTGGCATCGAGAAGCATTGGTTTATAAATGAGTTTTAAACATATTTCAAAATGTTCCAACAAAAGTGTCACACGCACTTTCAATGTTCAATGAGCTCGCAAAGTCGTTTCCTGAAAATCTAATGTTTTTTATGCATGTGTAAAAAATATAAAAATAGTTTTAAAAAACTTCTTCATCTGACATTCTTTTATCAATTTACCACGAAACTTGATGTCTACACATAGGATATTTTTTTCAGCGGCAAGAGCAGCTTCCTAGTATTTCTTCTCCAACTAAGTTTCAACAAAACTCAAAAAGAGCGTGTTCAGTCCATAACCATAATTCATCACATGGGATTTAGTAATCCCTTTTTAAAAAACATATGGCACAAAGTGCTTGGAAATTCAGCTCCCATGTGCGTATGCTCCCTCTAGAAAAAATTATATTTTAAAATATTGAATTTTTTTTGCAAAAACTTCTACATGTTCATCTCCATAATATACGTATGTTCGTCAAGTTTCGCGAGAAACCAATATTTTTTATGGTGTATGTAAAAAAGAGAAAATTTATCTGCTGAAAAACCTTATTTTTAGCATTGAATTTTATTTTTTTACACACGCCATACTACAAATCATTTTTTCATGAAACTACTTTGTGAGCCCGTAACACGTGAAGATATATGTGCGAATTTTTTTGTTTCTTTTGAATTTTCAAAATGTGTGTAACATGCATTTTAAAATAAAGGGAGCATGTGCTCACATGTGCCAAAACATCTTTAAATTAATAAAGACAAAGATGTTGAAGAACAACTTACAACTCCCACAACCACATGCAAACAAAACATAAGCCGTAAACTATCTGAAGCTTGTGAAGCCCTCCGACGGGAGCGAAGTATCAGGGAGCGAAGAAGGGGAAACTTGGGGCGGGATCACCAACATCGCGTGCGAGTCGTTGCATGTTCGTTCTCTTCCATGGCCGGTGAGGGACCCCTGCCCCCAAGGGTGCAGTATGCCGTCCATGGAGACGCGCTCAACCAGAGCAGAGAAGGGACCATGAACAAAACTGCCTAACTGAGCCAACAATAGAGCCCACCCATTCGATGCTCGATCACACTACGAGAAGCCTTGCCAACGACCACGGAACCCGCCACAAAGAGACAAAGCTGCAGGACAAGCTAGGATTGATGCGGGAATTACCCTTCGGGTAACCAATATTATGCTACCTCCTATGGCCCGACCAGGGGCCCACGAAGATCATCTACCGACCAAGGTCGTCCGATACGTCGGTTCCAAAGAAAGATTCTTGATGAACAAGGCAAGAAGACGATAGACAAGAAAAGTTTAGACATAGAACTCTTTGTAACATAGTCAAACCCAGACATAACTATCGAGACCTGGTCTGCAATATAAGGGCCAGGAGAGGGTCTGCTGAGGGACACACAATCACAACAGCTAGATTCATTGTAAGCCTAGAGCTAGGTCATTAGAATCTTAGCCTCTCGACGAGATCTTAGTCATAGCCTTCGTCTACCCCATTGTAACCCGATATATCCGATGATCAAGATCAGACAAGCAGGAAGTAAGGGTTTTACCTCATCAAGGGTCCCGAACCTGGGTAAATCTCTCTACCTATCTGTTTGGTATCCGATGTCACGTGTCAGTCTGCAGGATTCCGTCAACCCTAAGCCCCAAATGGTGGGCATTGCCGAGGAGCATTGACTTCAACAAGTGAACCCGATAAAAAAGATTGAGGGTCTCCTGTAATGATTATATCCAAAATTATCATCTATAGCCTTGAGAAAAATACGAGCACTACAATGGATGGTAATCAACAGGACTTACAACAATATACAATTATCCTTTGGTGAAGCCTCAGGGAACATGTGAGTGTTGCTGATGGCAAGGATAAAACTACTTATGGAAGGCCCATGCCGGTACATCGAACAAGGAGGTACTAAGAGAAATGGAGTCGATGGCAGGCATAGTTTCCTCGATTTACTCGGGGGCTGTCGCCAAAACATACATCATCGGTTGAGGCAAACTTGCGATTACTACAGGTTCATCGAACCTGCAACATGAGCTGATCACTCAAACAATTTTCCACCGATAACTTTCGTAAAAAAAGCATCACAATACAGATGCCTAAAAAAGGCTAAGAGCATCAAGATTTGCATCTTAGTCAACAAATATTTGCCACCGGCATTTGAAGATAAGTTGTGGGGAAGTGATATTTTTGCCAAAAGTGGCAAATATGTCCTCGCCAACAAGTTATTTAAGATTGAGTAAAGTTAGATCATACACATGAATAAAGTTATACCTAATGCACCCGAATATTCGAGTGCAACAAATATCGGATGCATAAAGCTATCATTACAACATGAGTACAAATATCATCAAAGTTATCCTTACGGAATTTCTACTGGGGCATCTACTTTTGAACTATCTTCCAGCCTATCAATTACAATAAAAGCAGGGACCTTCACAACAGGATAAAATTGGCTTACATCGCCATCAGCATTTGCAATTGCCATCAAGTCCAAGGAAGGATGTTGCGACAGTACAAAAGCGAAAGCTGATTCGGCTCCTGCGAAAAGCTGGCAGCGAACTAACTTACGGACCTTCTTGGCATTACTAAACTTCAACATTGAAGTTAGCAATGTTGGAGGAATTTCATTCAGCAGAAACATCGTCTTCCATATCATCTTCAAGCAAGTATAGCACTTGTCAAAAAATCGATGCACTTGTTGCACCCGATCTTGAAACTTCTTGACAGTTGCAGTCTTCGACTGATTCTTCCAGAAGACTTCATCGAAATGTGCCAAATTGGTTAAGCCATCTACACGTTCGTGCACTCGCTTGTTCTCTTCCGATAAATTCAGAGCTATGACTGACAAAAGCAATGACAAAGATGAAATCAGATAGAAATTCTCAACAACATCGAAGAAAACAAAGAAGGAACATGCACTTACAGTGCAGGCTTTCTATTGCTTTTTGCAGCTCACTCAGTGCATATCGTTCTACATCAATAGCCATCTCACCTTTCTTCTTTATAATAGCGGCCATGGCGTGGATACCACACATATCTTTTTTCCATTTGAAGAATGCGAGCCTTCATGCGATGAAGCCGATCACTTTCAGAATCACCAGCCAAAGAACCTTCGACAAAATAAGGTACAAGAGTCACCTGCAAAATACATCGCCAAGTGTGTCAAAGAAAATACAATATCAATTGTTTTCACTCCCATCGGGAGAATTCATCCAAAAGTCAGGAACATCACAATTAAACATCAAAAAACTGGCAACATTGCCAGCATGGAATTCATTACAACCAAAAGGCCTTAGAAAAGGCATTGTTTGAGCCAAACAGTAAGATTACAACTTGACAAAGGAAAGTTCAGGGAGCGGGAGCTTGATTCTGTGTTGATAAACTGGGGAAGCTCTTCCAACAAATGATTTGTTAGCCGATACCAATTCAATAGGCTGCAGTGCGCATTTGCGCGCTGATACTTTGAAAAGACTTAGGCCGATAGCTTGCCCATCTTGATCCTTTGGAAGCTCCTTCATCATTAGCTCCATATCGGCTTTAAAGTCGTGCCCCATCATAAGCTCGAAAGCAAGGAGAGCATCGTAGGTACGCGAGGTACGTTTGAATACCTCGATGGTGCCTTCGGTGTCCACGGAGAAAGTGTCCGTCTGCTGCTCCAACAACTGCTCTTGATTGGCCTTCGGAAAGATCATGGCATGAAGCCTTGACATAACTCTCTTTTTCTTCTGGAGAAGAGCTCGGATGAGGTCGTCGGACTTGATTGCCATAGACAGAGCATCGGCAGAAGAATTATCTGGGAGCTTGCCCTTAAAACCAGCAGGAATATTGGTAGCTTCTGCACAAGATAAGCAGTAAAAGTTGAAACGCAATGAAGTTAAGTAAAGAAGATTCAAGGATAAGATAGTAAAAATTACCAAGCAAAGCAAAAGTGGATTGGCGAAGAAGACCCTCCTTTTCCTTCCTTTGGGCTTCAGCTTCAGCCCTCTCCTTTTCCTCCTCCTTCAACCTCTTCTTCACTTAGTCAAGTTCCCTTTTCAAGGAATCTGCGGTTTGACGGGCAGTGGCAGCCATTTTTACTGCTTGATCAAGCTTTCAAGAAGTCGATTACACCTCCTCTTGAAGTCGAGCCTTATCGGCTTCGAGTGAAGAGAACTGGGAGGTGCAACCCTTCAAAATAGTGATGGCCGTTTGAATGCCCTATAAAAAGGAAGAGAAGACAAAATCAAATTAGCACCTTAATAACAATGTATCTTTTGAAGTCCACACTCCATTGCAAGCACTCGAATGTAGACTCGGGGGATGGTAGAAGGAGAACCATCATCAAGGAAAGCAAAATTCGAAACACTTATAGGTTTATCGATGGAAGAAGGGGAAACGGCAGCAGCAGCTGCAGAAGGAATCTCTTTCTCCTTTGTAAGGGAAGAGGCAGTTGAAGGTTGAGCAGCCATAGCTGCTAGCAGAACAGAAGCTTCGGAAGCTGCGGGAGTTGGCCTACTGGGGCACGTCTTCGCCTTCTTTGAAGGTGGCTCTATAAAGCCTTCGTCGCTATAGGCATATAAATCATTCAGAATGAGTAAAAGAATACAAAGCAACTTTGGGAACAATGGAAGAAACTTACAAGTCAAGCAGATCGTCTTCATCTGCAAAGCCGCCAAAAGGTCTCTTCGGCAGTTATGCGCTGGTCTTCTCCGCAACTGCATCAACAAAGGGAGCACAATCAGCATCATTGTCATGATTCGACTCTGCTGTATCACTTAAGTCGTCAGCGAAGGATCTATGATCTGTAGAAAAAGCTTCGGGATTGGCAGGATCATTGTCTTCATCTTCTTCGGCACGGGATTCTATGTTGACAGTAGAATCACCCTCTTCAAGTTTTTTTCCGACACATTCGGAAAGTATTTGACAGTTGATGGAACCTATCAGTTTATATGAAGATTTAGTAAAGGGAAGCAGAGTATATCGAGTGCAAATATCAGTATGAACAAGAAAGAGATTCGCCTCAGCTGGTTGATGATCAAAATCATAAGGCTCCTGAAGGGCCAGAAGTGGAATCGAGTCCTCTTGAATAAAAATGAGTCAAACGTCTAGCTTCATCTAGTAGTACCTTCTCAAACAGTTCTGCAACATTGACTCTAGTTTCATCCTTAGAACCCGAATATAACCACATCTGGTGGGCTCTGGACATAATTGGTTTGATGCGGTGTTTCAGGAAAACAGCCACAATTTCAGTGCCCGTCATAGTTTGGCCGTCAGATTCCTTAATCCGAAGAATTCTATCAAACAATTTGTCGACTACAGGCTTTTTTCGGAACTCAATATATTCTTCCAAGATTTCTTCAGCATAGCTTCAAGGACATCAACAAACTTCGTCAAACGCATCTTAGCTGCCGATGAGTCTTTGAGGTAGAACCACTTCAATCTCCACCCCTGAATTGACTCTCTCATTGGGAAATTGAAGTAGTTCACCTCCTTGCGGACAACAAACCCAACTCCGCCGGTGACAAAGGAACCACTACTACTGTTGTAGTGTTTGACAAAGAAGATCTTCTTCCACAAACCCCAGTGAGGATCAATGCTAAGAAAGGCCTTAGAGAGGCTGATGAAAATAGCAAGATGTAGCATGAAATTGGGAGTTCATTGCTATAAATGGATCCCGTACACATGCAGAAGAAGCCGGAGAAACTCGTGGGCAGGCAGAGATAATCCTCGGTACAAGAATGATATGAACATCACGGTACAACCGACAGGAGGATTGGGGCGTGAGGCCAAACCTGGTAATATGACGTTTCCCTCTTTAGGGGAGAGGAAACCGAGGCTGCGTGCCTTCTTCTCGTCGCGCTTCGTCATTGTTGAAGCAGGCCAGTCGCCAGAGGCATCCCTAGGCATCGCGGTGGAAACCTCCGGCGCGACCCTTTTCGACGCATCGGTGGTAGCCTTGGCTACAGCGCTGCTCGAAGTGGCACCGGCGGCGACGGCAGAGCCCTTCTTTTTCACCATCTTGAGGAGTGCTTAAGAATGGGACGGTGGATTGAAGAACGGCGGTGGCGGTGCGGTAGCTGTGAGAAGGAAGAATAAAGAAAGATGAGAAGGGTGAAAGAGAAGAACAGGGGAACAAAAAAAATTCTCCTTTATAAAAGGTGAGTTACCAAGGGACTGAACCGAGAAATCGGTGATTAAGTCACCACGTGTCATCACATCCATCATGCCAAAGGACATTTTCTCCCACCACGCGCGGAAATCGAGGAGGCGCCTCGATCAGTACGCGAGGTTCAGTCATTTCCTAACTGACCGCCCAGAAGTAGAGTAGGCCCGTCAGGTCACGTCTTGTCAATCGAGCCGACACAGAGGCCACATCAATGATGACATCACCAAAAGTATCGGCTCCTAATATAGCATCCGAAAGAGACTATAACATTGAGTCGCTCGACTTGAGTCTACGCACGGTTGCAAGCATCCGTCCCTAGACTCGGGGGCTACTCCCATCGGGAGCGCTGGACGCGCACCCGATAAAAAATCATTGAAGACAGAAGGATATGGACTCGAAGATTTCAGCAGATCCAGGATCATGCCCGGGGACTTGATTCTGAGTAGGGTAATGTTGTTGCCATCGGTAGTTAACCAGCATCGATTTATCGAATAAAACTGGGCGCTCACTCCAATCCTTTACGTACTATCAACTAGCATGACTTTACTCAATGTTTTGAAGGACCCGATATAGAAAAAGATATCGGATGATTATGACAGCTTGCGAAAAACATCGGCAGCAAAAACATTCGAGTAGTACAACTTGAGTCTACACACGGTTGAAAGCATCCGTGCCTAGACTCGGGGGCTACTCCCATCGGCAGCGCTGGACGCGCCCCCGATATAAATGTGCTCTTGGTTTCAAAATGGTGAGAGGAGATCAAGACCTTCTGGCAATTATGGACATTCGACGGAAGACAATTTTAGTCCCTGCCCGAAGCTTTACTTCGTCCAGTCACTCGGGGGCTACTGATGTGGGCATTACCCTTCGTGTAACCAATATTATGCTACCTCTTATGGCCCAACCAGGGGCCCATGAAGATCATCTACCGACCAAGGTGGGCCGATACGTCGGTTCCAAAGAAGGATTCTTGATGAACAATGCAAGAAGACGATAGACAAGGAAAGTTTAGACATAGAACTCCTTGTAACCTAGTCAAACTGGACAGAACTCTCGAGACCTGGCCTGCAATATAAGGGCCAGGAGAGGGTCTGCCGAGGGACACACAATCACAACAGCTAGATTCATCGTAAGTCTAGAGCTAGGTCATTAGAATCTTAGCCTCTCGACGAGATCTTAGTCATAGCCTTCGGCTACCCCATTGTAACCCTATATATTAGATAATCAAGATCAGACAAGAAGGAAGTAAGGGTTTTACCTCATCAAGAGCCCCGAAGCTGGGTAAATCTCACCCCCTGTCTGTTTGGTATCCGATGTCTTGTGTCAGCCTGCAGGATTCCGTCAACCCTAAGCCCCAAAAGGTGGGCATTGCCGAGGAGCACCCTAGTCAAGGATGCTGAAGAAAAGGTGCCTTGTAGGAGACAACTAGCAATAGAGCAGAGCCTCAGAGCATCGCCTGGAAGGGAGAAGCACCGTGCTCATGTTGTCTCGCAACCTCGCACCCCAGCGAGTGCAGAAGACGGACAAGGAGCAGCCAAAGGGATTGCAGGAACTAGACCCTAGAGCTCAACAACAGTACCACAGCTCATACCACGGCAACTACGCCTACCACCAGAAACAGCACCAACCCACAACCCCTAAATGACCCAAGGCGGCACCTACAGGAAGGTGACGTCATACGAAGCGTCGCTGCCACCCAATCCAAGGGATTTGGAATTTCTTTCGGGTATCAAAAGGGGGAAGGGAGGAGGACAAGATACCCTGAGGGTGCTCGAGGAAGAACATGGCGCCCACAGACGTCACCACCATCACGGCTGGCACTGCCAGCCAGGGATTTCTCCCGGAATCAGCACCTCCACTAGCACCTGAAACCCGACACCAGATCCAACGACAAAAGAAAACACCAGAGCTCGGCACCAGAAGGGTGGGGCTCACCAGACAAAGGGGAAGCCTTCATCCTTCCGATCTGGTCCGGGGCACTCACGTCGCGACACGCGCACCACGGCCAGCACCCTCCGCCTCCCCACTGTCCACAAAACAGAGGAGGAGGACCAGCATTCGCGCGCGGCGCTCACCGCAGAGCCCACGCCGCCACACCGCTGCCTCGGTTCTCGAGCCCCCACCAGGGAAGCCGTCGGACAAGACCGCCCACGAAGGGGAAGCTTGTCACGCCGCCGTCTCGGTCTTGGTGAACCCAGTGCGGAGATCGTCCATCTAGCAACCGCGGGAGGAGCCGAGAGCTCAAATCCCAGCCGCTCCTTTCACCGGCTATGCGAGCTTAGCCTTGCGATGTCTCTGGGGGTGGCGAGGCTCGAGGAGAGGGGGAGGTAGGCAGCGGTGGTGCGGGTTAGGGTTTCGCCTCCCTGGTTCCCTGGAGGAGGTGACACGAGGTGCGAAACGTCTCCATTTCGGTGGTCTTGTTGTAGAACTATCTATCACCATTAGTTTTGTCTCTGGTGTGAATCAAAACCCCGAGAATTAAACGGTTCTAGAGCATATGCTGGCGCGCTTATCTGGGCCACTGGATGTACGCCACCAGCTCGTCTCTCTATCAACCGGTTTGCTGCCGGAGCACGATACTGATGCTTATCAACAAACTTTGACTACAATATTTATATTTAACAAATGTTTGGAGAGAAAAGCATACACGATTATAACTCCTCTAGATGCTTCTCCGTTTTCTAATGACATCCAAGGCAATCAGTGAATCAATAAATCGGTTATTCCAGGCTTATGAGAGAGACAGACGCCGTCCACCCTATAGTAGCAACCAAATTTGGTGCTCACGTGGGTACAGATAGGAACTGCATATTAGCTAGCTATATATAGGTGTCTCTTCCATGATTTTCCTAATGTGCAGTCAGCAATGTTGACTCCCAAAGTTTTGGGCGATTAGCCCGTTGACAACTGATGTGGACAGCACACGTCAGGCATAAACCAATCGTTCAGTCCACGGTGGACTTTGACCGTACATGTCCACGTGGCACTCTACCTCTGCTACTCTCGAGTCTCGAGAACCAACACCGAATTGGATAGGTGGTTGCTCCACTATCCATCCGAGTTTAATTCTCAGAGTTGATACATGTGTGTTTTTAATAGGTGGGATATTTTTTGTGAGAGATGACGTCGATAGTGATAGCCTACAATGACTTCATGAATTTCAGGATTCGATCTACTAGCCGAGTCATTCTGAGGCACCTATATAGGTAAGATGTGCATGACTACATTCATAGGAATGTGTGTGCACGTGTATATAAAATGTCTGCTTTTTTATTGTAACTAACACAGTGGCCCTCGCAAATGCGAGGACATCATTTTTATTGTGAACATGTCAAAAACTAAAATGTTTTTTCATAGATATATAAACTATGGTATATTATGAATACTATTTTTCAGCAGTCACCACAGATGTTATGCTAAGCAGAATACCACCTTCATTCAAGACATTTGCAATATCTACATCTTTAAAAAAAAAATCAAGACTATTATCATATAGCTAGTATTTGTCGTTAATTATGTTTTTCTCTTTTCTATAAATAAAATTAATAAATTAAGGGGTGATCTCACTTATGTATGTTTATATTAATAAATAACTGGATCCTAAAAGTATGCTAAGAAATAATCGGATCCTAAAATTATAACATTGTATTCATATTCAAAAGAAGTTTTCAATGGTAGAATTTTTGTGGTGTGTATATCTTGTATTTTATTGATTAAATTAGTAGTTTTTTTTCTCAAAATACATAATACCCTAATAAACCGGCTTGAAGGGAGTATTATATTTGAGATATAATTAGGCATGTAGTTAGAAATGTTAAATGGGAAAATCATGCAGCCAAAGCTCTGCACAGGAATATAGATTAAACAATATATTTTGGCCATTTATTTTCCCTAGGTTTCATGAAAATTTCTATTTTTGAGTTGTTGGCTACACATAGTTGATATTTCATTCATAATAGATAGAAAAATGAGGTGTGGCCAATTTGTAAATTTTGATCAATAGTATAGTATTTGTGTTATCTATCTTATATTTTGTTGACCAATTTAGTCATTAATTTTTTAAAGGAAAATGTGTAATACCCTAGTAAACAGATATGAAAGGAGTATTGTGTTTGAGATATAGTTAGGTTTGTGCTTAGAAATGTTAAATGGGTCAAATCATGCAGCCAAAGCTCTGCACACGATCAAACATAGATTTAACAATATATTTTGGCCATTTGTTTTTCCTAGGTTTCATGAGAATTTTTATTTGTTGAGTTGTTGGCTACGTATAGTTCATAGGTCATTCATAATAGAGAGAAAATGAGGTTTAGTCTATTTGTAATATTTTATGAAATATTTATGGATCTTGGTATAAGTAATTCATTTTATGGGGATATAATTATTCTTGTTATGTGTATTAACCAACAAAAGGAGACGTCAGATATTGTGTTTTGTGGATCTTTATTAAAAAATATAGATTTCATAATAATATTTCATTTTCCCCCTATTTCCTTGAACATTTTCTTGGAATTGTACACAAATAATTATATAAGAAAAAAGATGTCTTGTACGTACATTGTGTCGCCATCGTCGGTACGGCCAATAATTGGTCGAATTGCAATCATTTTTTTGTTTTTCTAACATATTTCCTTCATTTTCTTTTCTAAATGTTTATCTCAGCTCTTTGCATATTCAAACCAATGTAATATATAGCTGGGGGACTTGAATGTACGGGCCGTTTCTGGATAAAATCTTTGAAGCAATCTCAAGGAAACTGTGTTTAGCTACACACGTGCACCGCAGACTGTTTCTAGGCCCAGATGCAGACCGAGCCAGTACAGAAAAAAAACACGAAAGATTAGAGTTCTAAGCTAGTTAAACGTATAGCGTCAGGACACTCCTTTCTCGGTTCCGTTAGCGCGCCATATTTCTGCTCGGTCGTGTCCGTGCTTTTGGCACGAGGACATTTTTTCGTACGATATGTTCTTTTAAATCTCTGCCGTTAACATCTATGATTAACATATATATAAAGCCAACGGATTAGATAATCTAGGCTATGTGGATTAACCTCTTGTCTCTATTTTAAACCTCTGTATTTTGCTTTTAATATATAATAGATTCTTCATTGTTTTTTTTAGTTGTGTACATTTGTAATGCTGCTAGGATAATACGTTGCTACAGAAACTGAGTGTAATTGATATCTTTACGCTATTAATATATGATCTTTATCAAAATAAAATTGTGTTTTAAAAGAACTGCTGCTCTCTAGTAGTATTCATGCTAGTGGTGACATGTGCCATTACCACGTAGTACGCCGCCCGCACGCATGCTGTTAATCCAGAATGTATTCATCTTCAACTCAATAGCGTGCCGACTACGCATTAGCAGACAAACGAAAATCGCGAGGAAACTTTTGCATGGACGCACGTGTGTTCACTTCTTCTGGTAAAACCAGGTGGAGTCTTCGGCTCTTCTATTTTGCGTTCCCACGATTTGGTCTGAATTGGGACACTAACAAACTGCAACAAATCTTCCATGACGTGGACGTGCTGGATATTAAGAAAGTAGCCATTGGAGGGCCAAATGTGTGTGACTGTCCAGCATGGAACTTCACGAAGAACGGCAACTTGTCGGTTAGATCAGCGTATCACTTTCAAATGCAGCAAAGGAAGCTCAAAGCTGGCAAAGCAGAATCCTCGACATCAGTAGACGAACACAAAGGATGGCTGGCTCTGTGGGGGGCTAATATCCCAGGAAAGGTCAAAGTCCATATATGGCGGCTTTTGCGCAATGGACTTGCTGTGGGTTCCGAACTTCAAAGGCGGAAGATAAAAGCGGGTATTTGCTGTGTAGCATGCGGCCGGGAAGAGACTGTCTTACACAGATTTTGGAAATGCCCTCATGCACAGCAGGTATGGAATCACATCAAGGATCATGATGCCGCATGTGCTCTGAACCCACCCATGGACGTGCGCAACCAGGGCGATTTATCTAATTGGCTTCTGGAATGGTTAGCTAGTGTCAAGGATTCAACTATGGACATCACTCTGATGACCATTTATCAGGTCTGGCTTGCACGTAATGATGCAAGGGAGAGCAAGGCCATTGAAAATCCTGAGGCAGTGGCCAGACGCGCAATATCTCTTATTGAGGAATGGCATGAACTGCAAGCCCCAAAAACGGTCAAACAGCCGGCTGTGAGAGAACGCTGGTTACCTCCGGAGGCTGGGTGGACAAAGGTTAACTCGGACGGCTCAATGGCGAGGGCGGGGGGGATGGGCGGTGGAGGAGTGGTTATTCGTGACCATGATGGCAGGTTCCTCGCGGGATCGTGCCACTTCTTCCCTTCAGTGACAGACCCGGAGGAATCTGAGTTACGTGCCTGCGAAAAAGGGTTGGAGTTGATTAAGCGTCTAAAGCTGTCCAAGGTGATCGTGGAGCTTGACAGTGCGTCGAGGGTAGCGAAGTTGAACAGCGACGAGAAGGATCGGTCCGTGCATGGGCCGCTTATTGAGAAGATGAAGCTGGAGATTAGATCGATCGACGATCAGGTGATCAAGTGGGCAAGGCGATCTGCCAATGTTGTTGCTCACACTTTAGCGAAGGAGGGATGCGGCTTAGAATGTAATAGAACTTGGTTTCTTGTTTTCCCAGATTGTATTAAGGGCATGCTTGCCCGTGACATGTTAGCTGATTAATAAAGCCGTGACAATTCCCCCCCTCAAAAAAAAAAAAAAAAAAAGATTTGGTTTGAGTTTGTGTACGTCCCGCCTCTTTTCACCAGCTAGCGAATTCGATCCACGGAAAGGATATATAGTTGCTAAATTTGAGTGTTTGGGAGCGCAAATTTGGATTGAGTGTTTGCTAAATTTAAGGGATTGACATCCGTAAAGTGGATGTAAATGGTACGGATAATTTCAGCTCCGAATACGCATCTGTATCATTTTTTGAGGATATGGTATGCATTTTTACAAATTCACCGGATATAGATGTGGATGCGGATATTGGTCAAGCGGATATCTGGCGGATACGGTAGAGGATATGATATTGATATTATTCGACGGATACGGATTAACCGCCATTTTTTGCGGATTATCCGAGCTCCACAAAGAAGATAATCCAAGAAAATTAGCCCAACCCTAACTATTTACACAATACAATTAGTTCATTGGCTAAAATATGTATGGTATTAGTATGCAATTTTCTTGTTGTACGAACACGTGTGTACATTTAGCTATAGTCTACATTTACAAACATTTTTACATAAAAGAGCATACTTTTAATTTTTTATGTTTATATTTTCTTAATAATCCGCTTTCGATCTAAGTGTGGTCCGAATCCGCTCCATATCCGGAATCCAATATAATCCGCATCTGATCATTATCCGCTCCGATCCAAATCCGTTACAAAAATATGGTAAATGATATGGTAATAGAAATATCCGATCTGATCCGATCCATTTACATCCCTATCAATCCACCACATATAGTTGAATCATTTCATGGGTGTTAGTTGACACATCTTGAGGTGATGGGAGCGAACCGTGAACCACCTTGACGGTTCAATGGCCCAGATGATAGCATTTGGAGGGTTGGACTATTGTGTTCCCTCAATGCAGTGAAACATGTTGGCTCTCTCAATGAGTTCATGCGGTTTAAGCTCGCGTCGAAATGGGATCTCCCGGGAACCTTTTGCATAGAGGAGAAGCAAACCGATGCCTCAGGGTCAGCAGATATGGCAAAAAGTGTTGGGAAATGCTTCCTAGAGGGTACCGTGCCTTGCCACCAATCAAACCAGACTCTGTTCGAAGCACCGCAGATCACATTGTGTTTTTTCCCTAGGAAGACCATATGTTTGCATTTTTGGATGGTATTTCAGGATTGTGATCCTGGCGATGCTTATCAATCAGTGGATGCCTATTATGTCATACATCGCAATCCCAGGAATAGTGTTGTTGCGAGGCATAATAGTTAAGTATCACAGTCATCATTCATTACAAACCATAAGTCTTACAAATTTGGAATCACATGATCCATATTACACGAATAGTTGATCTATTGATCAACGAACAAACACAAGTTCATAGTTCATAGCGGAAGCGTAAGATACAATGACTCTTTAGTCCACAGGCCAACGCTTGACGTCGGAAGACTCCTAGTTGTCGTAGGCGTCCTGCTGGTCATCTCCTTGTTCATCTTCATACTCTGGCCATTTGAATAGCCAGGGACAAAGCCGTGAGTACTTTAAGTACTCGCAAACTAATACTAATGTAAATGCTAGACATTCTAGTATGGTTTGCTAAGCTCTAGTTTATTTGCATAAAGCCAGTTTTAGTTCACAATATTTGAGAAAAGCTTATTCAAGTGCTAACTAACTCAAGTGGGAACATTAATGTCATTCCCACCATTCAAGTGGTGATTTCAATTCAATTCACCACAAGTCATTTCATCTTCACCTTTCAACATCATTTTCAAAGATATGACATCGGAAACTGTATGGCCTTTCCAACTGTCCGTAACCGTGGACGCGGCTATTCGAATAGGTTTACACTCTGCAGAGGTTGCACACTTGTGCCACAACATTTGATTTCATCCGTCGGGATTACCCCGAATCGTCGTAACACAGTACGCGGATCATCAACCATAACCTTTCACTTACAAATCCTAGTATGAGCACCTCTTCCCATGAGCTTGGCCTCCCAGTGAAGACCAACTGTCAACCTGGGAACTGCACATGGCTTGGCCGTACGATTCACCTCAACTTCACATCATTTCTCAACAACGGAGGCAGCCTCAAGCGTAACCCCTATGACGTGTGTTCAGAGGGAACCCATACTAAGATGCATAAACTTCCAGTTAAGCCCTACCCATAATCAGGTATTGTGGGGGTACTTAATAATTGGAAAGGTATCGCATTCAAACCAACATCATGTTTTATCAAAAATCACCATCTTCTCTTGGTCATATTCACCTTCAAAAATCATTCAATGGAATGCATCATCATTCCAAGGTTTCAAATTCATTTCAAATTCACATTGTTCCCATCTAGAGTAGTCAAGTTTTATTTCATTAGCACTAGCTCTAAATCATGAGGGGTGCTATCTTGCTTTGCTTGATTGAGTCTACTCCACTACTCTAGTAACCAACTTGTACTTTGACCAAAGTTAACTATAAAAGTAACTTATTGAGAAAACAAGTAAAAACTTGTAATGTAAAAACTTGGGATAGGCTTATGTAAGAAAATGTAGGAATCATGGTGCCTTGCCCCAAGGGGCTTTGCACTTTTCAAGAATATTAGCTTGCCTTGGTAGTTCTCAAACTGTTCCTCCTCCTCCTCTTGGTAGCAACCTTCTTCTTCGGCGTATTCTCCGGTGCTACCGTCTAAATTCGAATACGAGTATAATTACTCACTAATTCAATGGCTATTCCATACATCACATATGAACACACAAACTATTCTATGCACACAAATAATCTACTTAGGGTGCATGGGTTGTGTTGTTTGAATAGCATTCACTTCTTTGTATTTAATATGTAAATGATAGTTTCCATAGGGTTCTTGAGAAATAATTTCCTCTCATTGAAATCTTCTTAAGATTTAATTTCTCAAACAATCATGTATGCACTCATATTGACCTAAGTCAAATGTTCATCATCATCATTTGGAGAAATGATTTAAATGAGGTAGATCACCTCATATCATTTAATAACACTACATATGATTTAAATCTCAAGTAATTCATATAAGAGAGTTTGGGACCAGGGGTCCAAACATCCCATGAATTCATGTGAGACAGGTTTAAATGAAGTATAAGACTCCACATAATTTACTTTAATAGTTTTGGACAATATCAACTAGTTAAACTAGCTCTATTATCCCTTAATTAAACCATGGCATGATCATGCAAATTGACCACACCATTTTATTGCATAGACAATTAGTGCAAGTCAAATGTGAAGGAGATATGCCCTAGAGGCAATAATAAAGTGGTTATTATTTATATCTTTATGTTTATGATTAATGTTTATATATCATGCTATAATTGTATTAACCGAAATATTAGTACATGTGTGATATGTAGACAAACAAAGAAGTCCCTAGTATGCCTCTTAACTAGCTTGTTGATTAATGGATGATTAGTTTCATAATCATGAACATTGGATGTTATTAATAACAAGGTTATATCATTATATGAATGATGTAATGGACACACCCAATTAAGCGTAGCAAAAGATCTCGTCATTAAGTTATTTGCTATAAGCTTTCGATACATAGTTACCTAGTCCTTATGACCATGAGATCATATAAATCACTTATACCGGAAAGGTACTTTGATTACACCAAACACCACTGCGTAAATGGGTGGCTATAAAGGTGGGATTAAGTATCCGGAAAGTATGAGTTGAGGCATATGGATCAACAGTGGGATTTGTCCATCCCGATGACGGATAGATATACTCTGGGCCCTCTCGGTGGAATGTCGTCTAATGTCTTGCAAGCATATGAATGAGTTCATAAGAGACCACATACCACGGTACGAGTAAAGAGTACTTGTCAGGAGACGAGGTTGAACAAGGTATAGAGTGATACCGAAGATCAAACCTCGGACAAGTAAAATATCGTGTGACAAAGGGAATTGGTATTATATGTGAATGGTTCATTCGATCACTAAAGTCATCGTTGAATATGTGGGAGCCATTATGGATCTCCAGATCCCGCTATTGGTTATTGGTCGGAGTGAGTACTCAACCATGTCCGCATAGTTCACGAACCGTAGGGTGACACACTTAAAGTTGGATGTTGAAATGGTAGAACTTGAATATGGAATGGAGTTCGAATATTTGTTCGGAGTCCCGGATGAGATCCCGGACATCACGAGGAGTTCCGGAATGGTCCGGAGAATAAGATTCATATATAGGAAGTCATATTCCAAGTTTGGAAATGATCCGGTGCATTTATGGCAGGTTCTAGAAGGTTCTAGAAAAGTCCGGAAGAATGGCACTTTGGAAAGTGGAGTCCCGAAGAGACTCCACTTGCATGACCAGCCAACCCTAAAGGGAGGAGTCCAAGGTGGACTCCCTAGGGTGGCCGGCCAACCCACCTCAAGGAAAGGTGGGAGTCCCACCTTGGGTAGGACTCCCTCCTTGAGTAGGTTTCCCACATATGGGAGGTTTTAGTGTTGGGGTCTTATTCGAAGACTTGGACTAGAACTCTTGGGGCTTCCACCTATATAATGAGGGGCATAGAGAGGGGGCTGACCACTTCAAGCCTCAGCCTTGGCCGCACCCCTTAGAGGGCCGGCGACCAACCCCCCTCTCTCCCCAAACCCTAGCGGTCTCTCTCCTCCACCACATCCCGCACGCTTGCGAAGCTCCGCCGGATTTCTCCACCACCACCGACACCACGCCGTCGTGCTGTCAGATTCAAGAGGAGCTACTACTTCCGCTGCCCGCTGGAACGGGGAGGTGGACGTCGTCTTCATCAACAACCGAACGTGTGACCGAGTACGGAGGTGCTGCCCGTTCGTGGCGCCGGAAGCGATCGTGATCAAGATCTTCTACACGCTTTTGCAAGCGGCAAGTGAACGTCTACCACAGCAACAAGAGCCTCATCTTGTAGGCTTTGGAATCTCTTCAAGGGTGAGACTCGATAAACCCCTCGTTGCTACCGTCTTCTAGATTGCATCTTGGCTTGGATTGCGTGTTCGCGGTAGGAAAATTTTTGTTTTCTATGCAACGTTATCCTACAGTGGTATCAGAGCCGTGTCTATGCATAGATGGTTGCACGAGTAGAACACAATGGTTTTGTGGGCGTTGATGCTCTTGTTATCTTTAGTTTGAGTACTTTGCATCTTTGTGGCATAGTGGGATGAAGCGGCCCGGACTAACTTTACATGACCGCGTTCATGAGACTTGTTCCTCGTTCGACATGCAACTTGTATTGCATAAGAGGCTTTGCGGGTGTCTGTCTCTCCTACTATAGTGAAGATTCAATTTACTCTTCTATTGACAACATTAGTATCACCGTTGTGGTTCATGTTCGTAGGTAGATTAGATCTCTCTCGAAAACCCTAAACCACGTAAAATATGCAAACCAAATTAGAGACGTCTAACTGGTTTTTGCAGGGTTTGGTGATGTGATATGGCCATAATGTGATGATGAATATGTATGAGATGATCATTATTGTATTGTGGCAACCGGCAGGAGCCTTATGGTTGTCTTTAAATTTCATGTTGAGTAGTATTTCAAAGTAGTTGTAATAGTTGCTACATGAGGTGAACAACCATGAAGACGGCGCCATGAACCTTGCCGTTACGCCGACGATGATGGAGATCATGCCCGTTGATGATGGAGATCATGTCCGTGCTTTGGAGATAAAGATCGAAGGCGCAAAGACAAAAGGGCCATATCATATCACATATGAACTGCATGTGATGTTAATCCTTTATGCATCTTATTTTGCTTAGATCGCGACGGTAGCATTATAAGATGATCCCTCACATTAATATCAAGATAATAAAGTGTTCTCCCCTCGTATGCACCGTTGTACAGTTCGTCGTTTCGAAGCATCTCGTGATGATCGGATGTGATAGATTCAACGTTCACATACAACGGGTGTAAGCCATGTTGCACACGCGGAATACTTGGGTTTGCTTGACGAGCCTAGCATGTACAGACATGGCCTCGGGACAACGGAAACCGAAAGGTTGAACACGAGTCATATGGATGATATGATCAACATGTTGATGTTCACCATTGAAGCTACATCATCTCACGTGATGATCGGTTTTGGTGTAGTGGATTTGGATCGTGTACCACTTAACAATTATGAGGGATGTTGTATTAAGTGGGAGTTCATTAGTAATTAGATTAAAACATGAACTAATTATCATAAACATAGTCTGAGTAGTATTTTGAATTAATTTTGTAGTGTTGGCATCCGTTTTCTACCATGCGTTAGTCTTGTTATTGAGATAGAAATACTGTTAAAATCTGACAAGAAACTTTACGGATTGGTACCGTATTGTTAAATAATCAAGAATTGATTAAGTCCTATTGCAAACTTTTAGTAAACCTCACATTGTTGATTCAAAGAACTATGGTTTCAATTAGTACCTAAAGTTATCTTGTCTCCGTGAAACTTGAAAGTTCAAATATGTTTGAAAAGTAAGGAGCTGAAAATTTAGTTTTCAGAAATAATCAAGGTATGAGATATATGTGATATCTAAGACCTTATTGCAAGATGATAGAGTATAATTTGGTGAGACTACATAAACTCATAAGTTTTATGAGAATGTATGAAGGTTGAAGACGCCAGGCGTCACAATCCTCCAACTATTGGGGCACTAATAATATTCGCATATCCATGAAGTTATCATTCTTAGTATGCACCGGGTTGCTAAGACTCGTCGTTTCGAAGCATCACGTGGTGATCGGGTGTGATAGATTCTACGTGTGCATACAACGGGTGCAAGCCAGATTTGCACATGCGAATACTAAGGTTAAACTTTACGAGCCTAGCATGTACAGACATGGTCTCAAAAAGTTGTCATGAATTGATGGATAAAATTATGAGTGAAATTGTTCATCGTATTACAAAGTTACTAATAAGTGAAATCTAGAACACTTGTCATATGATGATCAACTTCAAAGTAAGAACCTCAAGGTTATTGGTATTAGACCAACAAACCTAGAAGTTATTGATGTTGAAGTGTTTTTCTGAATAATGAGGAAAGCTAAAAGAGAAACTGCAAAAGATATTTTGGCAAAAAGAAAAGAAAAGACTAGAAAGTCTAGCTCAGGTGTATATAAATGATATACATGTTATGGTTATATTCCTAGTTAAGTCACACTATGAAAATTCTTGGGTATTAGTACCATATTGGTTGGTATGAAGTGTCATACAAAACAACGCAATACAAGAATACAATGGCCTAAGTGACTGACAAGGAATATGATAGGAATGCACGTCTGAAACAAAATAAAGTGTTATTGTGTTCGTCGTTGGCATTCTATCTAGCCCTTAGAATTTATAATAAAAGAACTTAATAATTGTTATTTTGCTCTGGTCAAATGAAAAACAATGAGTTGTTCAAATTATGACATTACTCCATGTACGATGGATAAGTTATTATAAATCTTAATGGTGAAACACACATACATAAAACTGACGCTAAAATGCCATAAGGCAAATGATTTGAATTCCACTTATTTGTGGAACCGCCATTTAGGTCATGTTAGAAAGAAACGCATGAAGGAACTCCATGCAAATGGATTTTTGGAGTCACTTGATTTTTGAATTATTTGACGCTTGCAAATCTTTTCTAAAGAGAATGATTAAAATACCGTTCATAGGCCAAAAATTGAACGGGCAACTAACTTAGTGGAAAAATACATGATGATGTATGTGGTTCACTGGGCATAGTTGTGTGCGGGAGATTCTTCTACTTCATGAAAACTTTCAACAATGAATTGAGTATATATATGTGGATATATTCAATAAGGAAGAAGTTTGAAACATTTGAATGGATTCAAATAAATTTCAGCATGAAGTGGAAATCATCGTAATAGAAAAGTCAAATATCTATGATTGGATCATGGCAGAAATATTTGAATTACGAGTTTTAGCGAACATCTAAGAGAGTTATGAAATTGTTCTACAACTCACATTTCTTGGAGTATCATAATGATGATATAGTATCCGAGATATGTATCCAAACCTTGTTGGATTAATGATGAGATAAAATATTATGACGCCATTATATTTTTGTGGATTATGCTTTAGTGACTACCGCTTTTACACTGAATAGAGCATCATCATGATCCGTTGAAATGACACCATACGAGTTATGGCATGGGTATAAACCGTAATAGTCCTTTCTTTAAATTTTGGTCTAAGAGTTTTCAACCAAAATCGGATGAATGTCTTTGTTGGTTATCCCAGAGTTTTAATTGGGAATTCTTCCCACGAGACAAAGACAAAAGTGTTTGTCAATGTTTCTAATTTCCAAGAAATTGTTTCTAGTAAAGTTTTTGAGTGGGAGGACAATATAATTAGATAAGGTTTATGAACCTGAGCATAATGATCAGAGTAGCGCAGCATCGGAATTGGTTTCGGAAGCGGCCACAACGATCATAGCTCCCATGACTACAAAGTGTTTTAGCCATGGAGATCGAAGTACATATTGAACCTTGTAGGTATGGTTTACTTTGTGATCAAATAAATGATTTGTGAACAAAGGATTGATTTTGAACAATGATAAACCAACTACAAACAAAGAAGTTATGATGGGCCCTGACTCCGTTAAAATGGCTATACGCCATGAAATCCAAGATAGATGAATACTTTTTGAAAGTAAAAGGATCTATAAAATTGATGGACTTGGATGAAATATCCTTGAAGAAGTTCAACTTGTCGAAAAGTTGTTTACGACAAAGTTCAAAGAGTTGACTACGATAAGATTAGATCTCTCGTAGCAATGCTTATAGTCTATGTGGATTATTCTAGTAATCACTACATATGAGATATACTAATAGGATGGCAAAATACACTACTTAACAGAAGTATGTATTAAAGGTGTATACAAGATACAACCAATTGTTTTGCTAGTCCGTAGAATACTAGATAGGTATACGAACTTCAATTGGATGAAGTGAGTATCGCGGAGTTGGAATCTTCACCAAGATGAAATAGTCAAAGAGTTTTTGATTTTATCAGAGACGATGAAGAGGCTTGCATTTGCAAGAAATTAAGTGGGAACGCTGAGACATATTTATAATACTTATGTAGATGACATATAGTTGGTTATAAATGATGTAATTATATACTTGATTAAAAGGTTTCATTGAAAATTAAACTTCAATGAAAGGATATGGACTGAAACATATTTAGTGTCAAAATCTATGAAGATAGATTGAAACACATAATAAGTTTAAGTCAAAGTACATAGAATGGATATTGAAGTAGTTCAATATAGAAATATTAAGAAAATGTTCTTGTCATGTAAATGTTTAACAAGACTTGAGTGTATCTGACACTCAATGAGTAAAAACACATGAGTGATTATAGATCACAAATAATATGTACACAATTAGATGTCATGTGCTCTTAAAAATGTTATGAGCATGTACCAGAATGATTCATGTGATGATCATTGAAAAACAGTAAGAATATTCTTGAGTACTTGAGAAGAACCAAGGATATATATATAGTTTTATATGGAGAAATGACAAAACAAATCGCTGTAAGGTGTTGCACCGATATTAGTTTTGTCACATATGAAAATAAAATTTCAAATCTCAAATTAGACTAAGTGTTGTTTTAAAAGGTAGCACAATGAGCTAGAAGTTGTCTATGCTAGATTTAGAAGAGTTCTAAATATTGTGACGGATTCTACAAAAGAAGGCATAGTATGTCATTGTTTTGACAATGACAAAGGATGTTAAGTCAAGAGGTTCTTTGAGAGCTTGGTGTAGTTCCGACAAAGTCAGAACTTTGAAGCTATATTGTGTGTGACAATATTAGTGACATATTTCAGATCATGGAATTAAGGTTCCACCAGAAGACCAAACATATTTAATGCCGACTCATTTGGAAATGAGTGATGCGTTGAGACGCAAATGAATTACAAAATACATACGTTTCTGAGCGTGTCAGATCCGTTGACTAAAACCTCTCCCGTGAGCAATACATGATAAAGCACCATAAGGCCAAGGTGTTATATCTTTACAAATGTAAACTAGATTATTGACTCTAGTGCAAGTGGGAGACTGAAGGAGATATGCCCTAGAGGCAATAATAAAGTGGTTATTATTTATATCTTTATGTTTATGATTAATGTTTATATATCATGCTATAATTGTATTAACCGAAATATTAGTACATGTGTGATATGTAGACAAACAAAGAAGTCCCTAGTATGCCTCTTAACTAGCTTGTTGATTAATGGATGATTAGTTTCATAATCATGAACATTG
The DNA here is from genome assembly GCF_019359855.2 of Lolium perenne. Classification (NCBI taxonomy): domain Eukaryota; kingdom Viridiplantae; phylum Streptophyta; class Magnoliopsida; order Poales; family Poaceae; genus Lolium; species Lolium perenne. The sequence goes on from NC_067247.2 coordinate 99,450,878, forward strand.
GATGTTATTAATAACAAGGTTATATCATTATATGAATGATGTAATGGACACACCCAATTAAGCGTAGCAAAAGATCTCGTCATTAAGTTATTTGCTATAAGCTTTCGATACATAGTTACCTAGTCCTTATGACCATGAGATCATATAAATCACTTATACCGGAAAGGTACTTTGATTACACCAAACACCACTGCGTAAATGGGTGGCTATAAAGGTGGGATTAAGTATCCGGAAAGTATGAGTTGAGGCATATGGATCAACAGTGGGATTTGTCCATCCCGATGACGGATAGATATACTCTGGGCCCTCTCGGTGGAATGTCGTCTAATGTCTTGCAAGCATATGAATGAGTTCATAAGAGACCACATACCACGGTACGAGTAAAGAGTACTTGTCAGGAGACGAGGTTGAACAAGGTATAGAGTGATACCGAAGATCAAACCTCGGACAAGTAAAATATCGTGTGACAAAGGGAATTGGTATTATATGTGAATGGTTCATTCGATCACTAAAGTCATCGTTGAATATGTGGGAGCCATTATGGATCTCCAGATCCCGCTATTGGTTATTGGTCGGAGTGAGTACTCAACCATGTCCGCATAGTTCACGAACCGTAGGGTGACACACTTAAAGTTGGATGTTGAAATGGTAGAACTTGAATATGGAATGGAGTTCGAATATTTGTTCGGAGTCCCGGATGAGATCCCGGACATCACGAGGAGTTCCGGAATGGTCCGGAGAATAAGATTCATATATAGGAAGTCATATTCCAAGTTTGGAAATGATCCGGTGCATTTATGGCAGGTTCTAGAAGGTTCTAGAAAAGTCCGGAAGAATGGCACTTTGGAAAGTGGAGTCCCGAAGAGACTCCACTTGCATGACCAGCCAACCCTAAAGGGGAGGAGTCCAAGGTGGACTCCCCTAGGGTGGCCGGCCAACCCACCTCAAGGAAAGGTGGGAGTCCCACCTTGGGTAGGACTCCCTCCTTGAGTAGGTTTCCCACATATGGGAGGTTTTAGTGTTGGGGTCTTATTCGAAGACTTGGACTAGAACTCTTGGGGCTTCCACCTATATAATGAGGGGCATAGAGAGGGGGCTGACCACTTCAAGCCTCAGCCTTGGCCGCACCCCTTAGAGGGCCGGCGACCAACCCCCCTCTCTCCCCAAACCCTAGCGGTCTCTCTCCTCCACCACATCCCGCACGCTTAAGCGAAGCTCCGCCGGATTTCTCCACCACCACCGACACCACGCCGTCGTGCTGTCAGATTCAAGAGGAGCTACTACTTCCGCTGCCCGCTGGAACGGGGAGGTGGACGTCGTCTTCATCAACAACCGAACGTGTGACCGAGTACGGAGGTGCTGCCCGTTCGTGGCGCCGGAAGCGATCGTGATCAAGATCTTCTACGCGCTTTTGCAAGCGGCAAGTGAACGTCTACCACAGCAACAAGAGCCTCATCTTGTAGGCTTTGGAATCTCTTCAAGGGTGAGACTCGATAAACCCCTCGTTGCTACCGTCTTCTAGATTGCATCTTGGCTTGGATTGCATGTTCGCGGTAGGAAAATTTTTGTTTTCTATGCAACGTTATCCTACAAAATGTGAGCTATTAGAGTTGGAATTAACTTAATATCTATTTTGGTTGATTTTTAAGAATTATTTGAATAGGGAAAAGTCCCTGTTTGTTATTTTTATCAAATTAATTCTACAAAGAATCTGGTCATGGGACCAGTGGCATGTTGTAGATAATTTCACTAGCTTTCCAACAATATAAAGTTCATAAATTTTGGTTTAGCCAATTTGAATCTATTGAATTTCAAAGTGGAGTTTGGTCAAAAAAAAAAAAAAAAAATTTCAAAGTGGAGGCAGTATTGAAATTATTTGAATTTGTTTAAATAACATTTGAACTAAAAAGGCCGGCGGGAAAAACTACTGGGCCAAATCATTTAAACAGGCCCAAGGCCAGCCCAGCCACGGTCCAGTGCCGCGCGGGCTGCCTGACAGCAGGGGCCACTCGTCAGCGGGTGTTTAAACCCGAAACGGTATGGGCGAATGAGAGGCGTTGGATTAGAAATAGATCGAAGGGCCGTGGTTCATCGTCGTCTCCGACGAGAACCCGACGATCTGGCGGCGGCAGTAGGGGGTCGGCGGGCTAACCAGTGCTCCAGCGAGGGATGGCAGTGTGCTTGGAGTAGATGTGGACGACGGCGAAGCTCCAGGTACCGGCGGCTCGTCCTGAGGTGGCTCCAATCGTCGGCGAGCTTCCGCGGCGGTGTGCGGAAGTGAGGTGGAAATTGGGCGGCTCTGGTGGTCAATGTGGAGCGACGAGGTGGCTGGGAGATCAAGGAAGGAGAGGGAGGAGTGGTGGTGTGAAGGGATCGACGAGGCGATGCCTCCTTTTATAGGCGAGCGAGTGTGCTGCGGAGCAGGGTGGCGGTCGACCATGGCGCGGCGATTCCGGCGGGTGGTCGAGCTAGGCGAGGTCATGGCGGTGCTCTACGTGTCCGGGCGATGCTACTGGCAGCGACAGCTTGGTCAGGGAGGGCCTGGTTGGGTCGCGTTGCTTCCATGTCTGCCGCGTCCGCGGCGGACCAGGGTTTCCTTCTCCGGCGGCGGTGGGCGAGGGTCGTGGTCGAGCGAGTGTCTGGCGGCGTCCAGGTGTCGTGGTGATGCTCAACTCGTCGAGAGCGGGTCCAGGGCGAGCGCAGGGTGGCGGCGCGGCGCGTGGCCAGTGTGCTCCCATGCACGTGCTGGCGCGACGCGAGCGGCATCCAGGGCAGATCTTGGCGCGCGTCGTCCGGCCAATGTCATCGTCCAGCGCGACCATGGCGGTGCTAGGGTGGCGTAGGAGATGCGGTGGCGTGCTGTGGCGCAGTGGCCAGGGCAGGGAAGCGATGGAGAGAGGGGGAGCTCGTCGGGTTGGGCGACATGGCCGGCATGGCCATGTCTAGCCTTGCCCTCTCTCTCCCTAGGTTCTTATTTGGCATTAAAATGGGTTAAGGGGACCAGGGGACCAAATGGGGTAGGTTAGTGTAGATTAGGTGTAGTAGAATCACTATTTGCAATCGTGTGTAATAGTGTCAAATTTGGAAATTGATGAATTTGTCCAAATTTGAATTAATTCAAAAGGTGAATCTTTTTGAAATGTGTGTGTTTGGATAAGTTGTATTTGACCAGAGATGATTAGAGGTGGTGGTGGAATTGTAGAATTCAAGAATTTGCCAAATTGGGCTAAGTGGAGATTGTTGCATATGTTAAAAAGTTGAAACTTTGGATGAGCATTGCTCATGATCAAAAATGATTTTGGCATGGTGATCTTTACAAAAGTTTTTCACCTTGATGTTGACTTTGAAAAGGTGCAAAGAGTTAGCAAGATTTGGTTTGGGAAAATTGAATTGCAATGGCTCAAAGTAGTGATCAGACTATAATTGTCACTTTTGACCATTATCATATGTGAGCTAGTTTTGCATTTGAAAATTATTTGGAATGTGATTCTTTGATTCCAAAAGTTGTAATAAGTGTTTAATAACATTATTCAACTAATGGTGAAGACCAAATAGGTCTAGGGTCAAAATTTAATAAAATGCCCTAGAGCATATGTTAGGGTTTTAGGGTTTTTCATTTATTTGATTTCTTTCTCTTGTTGGTTTTATTTGGTTGGTGATCTTCATATGATCACATTAGGGTTTTAGAGCATATCAAATACAAGTAATAACAATCATCATGGCATATCACTCAAATGCACAAGTCCTATGCATGGTACTATATGCAATTTAAAAAGTTTTTGTTGGTTTGAAATTTTGCTTTCTGGAATTCTCTAACTTTCTTTTTATTGAAATTTGGGGTGTTACAAACCCTTCCCCCTTACAAAAGATCTCGTCCCGAGATCGATAAGAAAGTTAGGTACTAAAGAGATCTGGGTACTCCTTCTTCATGAAGTCTTCGCGTTCCCATGTGGCTTCATCCTCGGTATGATTGCTCCATTGGATCTTCAGAAACTTGATGCTTCGGGTGCGGGTGGTTCGGTAAGCTTCTTCCAGAATGCGAATCGGCACTTCGCGGTAAGTCAGATCCTTGTTGATTTCCAACGATCGGTGATCGATGTTCTTGAACACTTCGGTCTTCTTCGGGACTTCAAGGCACTTCCGGAGGAGTGAGATGTGAAACACGTCGTGCACAGCCGACATCTCTTCGGGTAGCTCCAATTGATAAGATACTTCACATCGGCGGCTGAGGACTTTGAAAGGTCCGACATATCGGGGTGCGAGCTTTCCTTTCAGTTGGAATCTCTGCATTCCTTTCAAGGGGGATACCTTGAGATAGACGAAGTCTCCGATCTCGAAGGTCATCTCCCGACGTCTCTTGTCGGCGTAGCTCTTCTATCTTGATTGGGCAGTCTTGAGATACTCGCGAATCTTGTGGACTTTCTCTTCGGCTTCACGAAGAACATCTGGGCCAAAAACTTGGCTCTCTCCGACTTCCGACCAGTTCAGGGGGGTACGGCATTTCCTTCCGTACAAGGCTTCAAAGGGGGGCCATCTGTAGGCTGGCTTGGTAGCTATTGTTGTAAGAGAATTCTGCGTAAGGTAAGCAGTCTTCCCATTTGGATCCGTATTCCAATACGTATGCTCTAAGCATGTCTTCCAATATCTGGTTGACTCTCTCAGTCTGTCCATCGGTCTGAGGGTGATAGGCGGTGCTGAAATTCAGGCGGGTGCCTAGTCCTTCATGCACTTTCTGCCAGAATCTTGAGGTGAACTGTGATCCTCTATCTGACACTATCAATTTCGGGGTTCCGTGCAGGGCGACTATTCTGGAGATGTATAGTTCAGCTAACTTGGGGCCTTGGTAAGTGGTTTTGACGGTGATGAAATGGGCGACTTTGGTCAATCTATCGACAACTAACCATATGGAATCATTGCCTTTGCTGGATTTGGGCAGTCTGGTGATAAAGTCCATTCCTACGGAGTCCCATTTCCATTCTAGAATCTGGAGGGGTTGTAACAGTCCGGCGGGTCGTTGATGTTCTGCCTTAACTCTCTGACAGATGTCACACTTGGCGATATAGCTACCGATCTCTCTCTTCATTCCGTGCCACCAAAATTGTTCCTTCAGGTCTTGGTACATCTTGGTACCTCCGGGGTGGATTGAATAAAGGGTGTCATGGGCTTCTTGCAGGATGACTTGTTTCAAGTCAGAGTCCGATGGTACGCAGAGACGTTCTTTGTACCAAAGAACTCCGGCCTCGTCTACGGTGAATCCGGGGGCTTTTCCTGCGGCTATCTGCTTCTTGATTCCGTCAATGCTAGCGTTGTCTTTCTGGGCTTCTTTGATTTGACTAACCAAGGTGGGTTGCAGTTCTATGCTGGCTAGGAATCCTTCGCTAACAAGTTCAAGTCTGAACTGTTCAAACTCTTGATGCAAGCTGGGCTGTTCGGTTGCGAGCATGGAGTTCAACTGACACGGCAGTCGACTCAAAGCATCCGCTACCACATTGGCCTTGCCGGGGTGGTAGTGAATCTCCATGTCATAATCCTTGATCAATTCGATCCATCGGCGTTGTCTCATGTTTAGCTCCTTCTGGGTGAATATATATTTGAGGCTTTTGTGGTCGGAGTAGATCTCGCATCGATTACCCATGAGGTAATGACGCCAAACTTTCAAGGCTAAGACCACGGCTGCAAGTTCGAGGTCATGGGTTGGGTAGTTCTGTTCATGTTGCTTTAGCTGTCTTGAAAGGTAGGATACAACCTTGCCTTCTTGCATAAGCACGCATCCAAGTCCAGTCTTGGAGGCGTCGCAATATACGTCAAAGGGCTTTGCGATATCTGGCATGATCAGGATTGGGGCTGTTGTCAGTCTACTCTTGAGCTGTTGAAAGCTCTCTTCGCATTTGTCGGTCCACTCGAACTTTCTGTCCTTCTTCAACAATTGGGTCATTGGTCGAGCGATGCTCGAAAAACCTTCTACAAATCAGCGGTAGTATCCGGCTAATCCAAGAAAAGCGCGGACCTCAGTTTGGGTGGTTGGGGCTTGCCATTCCATACGGTTTTGATCTTGGCGGGATCTACGGCAATTCCTCCTGCAGACAAGATGTGTCACAGGAATCCAACTTCTTCCAACCAAAACTCACACTTGCTAAACTTGGCATACAACTTGTGCTGTCTAAGGGTTTCTAGGACAATCTCCAAATGCTGTTCATGTTCCTCTTCGGACTTGGAGTAGACGAGAATGTCATCGATGAAAACTGATGGCGTGTATTTCACACGTTCGTTGGGCAACCCCAAGAGGAAGGTATGATGCGCACAGCAGCAAGTTTTCCCTCAGAAAGAAACCAAGGTTTATCGAACCAGGAGGAGCCAAGAAGCACGTTGAAGGTTGATGGCGGCGGGATGTAGTGCGGCGCAACACCAGGGATTCCGGCGCCAACGTGGAACCTGCACAACACAACCAAAGTACTTTGCCCCAACGAAACAGTGAGGTTGTCAATCTCACCGGTTGCTGTAACAAAGAGTTAACCGTATTGTGTGGAAGATGATTGTTTGCGTAAAACAAGAGAACAAAGATTGCAAGAGATTGTATTTCAGTAAAGAGAATTGGACCGGGGTCCACAGTTCACTAGAGGTGTCTCTCCCATAAGATAAACAGCATGTTGGGTGAACAAATTACAGTTGGGCAATTGACAAATAAAGAGAGCATGACCATGCACATACATATCATGATGAGTATAGTGAGATTTAATTGGGCATTACGACAAAGTACATAGACCGTCATCCAACTGCATCTATGCCTAAAAAGTCCACCTTCAGGTTATCATCCGAACCCCCTCCAGTATTAAGTTGCTAACAACAGACAATTGCATTAAGTATTGCGCGTAATGTAATCAGTGACTACATCCTTGAACATAGCACCAATGTTTTATCCCTAGTGGCAACAGCACATCCGTAACCTTAGTGGTTCTTGTCACTCCTCCAGATTCACAGAGACATGAACCCACTATCGAGCATAAATACTCCCTCTTGGAGTTACTAGCATCAACTTGGCCAGAGCATCTACTAATAACAGAGAGCATGCAAGATCATAAACAACACATAGACATAACTTTGATAATCAACATAACAAGTATTCTCTATTCATCGGATCCCAACAAACGCAACATATAGAATTACAGATAGATGATCTTGATCATGTTAGGCAGCTCACAAGATCCGACAATGATAGCACAATGGGGAGAAGACAACCATCTAGCTACTGCTATGGACCCATAGTCCAGGGGTAGACTACTCACACATCACACCGGAGGCGACCATGGCGGCGTAGAGTCCTCCAGGAGATGATTCCCCTCTCCGGCAGGGTGCCGGAGGCGATCTCCTGGATCCCCCGAGATGGGATCGGCGGCGGCGGCGTCTCTGGAAGGTTTTCCGTATCGTGGTTCTCGGTACTGGGGGTTTCGTCACGGAGACTTTTTATAGGCGGAAGGGCAGGTCTTGGCCGCGCCGCCCTATGGTGTGGCCCCTCCGTGGCCCCTCTTCGTCTCTCCTTCGGACTTCTGGAAGCTTCGTGAGAAAATAGGCCTCTGGGCTTTGATTTCGTCCAATTCCGAGAATATTTCCTTACTAGGATTTCTGAAACCAAAAACAGCAGAAACAAAGAATCGGCACTTCGGCATCTTTTTAATAGGTTAGTTCCAGAAAATGCACGAATATGACATAAAGTGTGCATAAAACATGTAGATAACATCAATAATGTGGCATGGAACATAAGAAATTATCGATACGTCGGAGACGTATCAGCATCCCCAAGCTTAGTTCTGCTCGTCCCGAGCAGGTAAAACGATAACACAGATAATTTCTGGAGTGACATGCCATCATAATCTTGATCATACTATTTGTAAAGCATATGTAGTGAATGCAGCGATCGAAACAATGTATATGACATGAGTAAACAAGTGAATCATATAGCAAAGACTTTTCATGAATAGCACTTCAAGACAAGCATCAATAAGTCTTGCATAAGAGTTAACTCATAAAGCAATAATTCAAAGTAGAGATATTGAAGCAACACAAAAGAAGATTAAGTTTCAGCGGTTGCTTTCAACTTGTAACATGTATATCTCATGGATATTGTCAACATAGAGTAATATAATAAGTGCAATAAGCAAGTATGTAGGAATCAATGCACAGTTCACACAAGTGTTTGCTTCTTGAGGTGGAGAGAGATAGGTGAACTGACTCAACATTGAAAGTAAAAGAATGGTCCTCCATAGAGGAAAAGCATCGATTGCTATATTTGTGCTAGAGCTTTGATTTTGAAAACATGAAACAATTTTGTCAACGGTAGTAATAAAGCATATGCATCATGTAAATTATATCTTATAAGTTGCAAGCCTCGTGCATAGCGTACTAATAGTGCCCGCACCTTGTCCTAATTAGCTTGGACTACCGGGTCATCACAATGCATTGTTTTTACCAAGTGTCACAAAGGGGTACCTCTATGCCGCCTGTACAAAGGTCTAAGGAGAAAGCTCGCATTGGATTTCTCGCTATTGATTATTCTTCAACTTAGACATCCATACCGGGACAACATAGATAACAGATAATGGACTCCTCTTTTATGCATAAGCATATACCAACAATTAATAATTTTCTCATTTGAGATTTGAGGATTGTTGTCCAAAACTGAAACTTCCACCATGGATCATGGCTTTAGTTAGCGGCCCAATGTTCTTCTCTAACATATGCATGCTTAACCATATGGTGGTAGATCTCTCTTACTTCAGACAAGACGAACATGCATAGCAACTCACATGAAATTCAACAATGAAAAGTTGATGGCGTCCCCAGTGAACATGGTTATCGCACAACAAGCAACTTAATAAGAGATAAAGTGCATAATTACATATTCAATACCACAATAGTTTTTAAGCTATTTGTCCCATGAGCTATATATTGCAAAGGTGAATGATGGAATTTTAAAGGTAGCACTCAAGCAATTTACTTTGGAATGGCGGAAAATACCATGTAGTATAGGTAGGTATGGTGGACACAAATGGCATAGTGGTTGGCTCAAGTATTTTGGATGCATGAGAAGTATTCCCTCTCGATACAAGGTTTAGGCTAGCAAGGCTTATTTGAAACAAACACAAGGATGAACCGGTGCAGCAAAACTCACATAAAAGACATATTGAAAACATTATAAGACTATACACCGTCTTCCTTGTTGTTCAAACTCAATACTAGAAATTATCTAGACCTTAGAGAAACCAAATATGCAAACCAAATTTTAGCATGCTCTATGTATTTCTTCATTAATGGGTGCAAAGCATATGATGCAAGAGCTTAATCATGAGCACAATAATTGCCAAGTATCACATTACCCAAGACATTTATAGCAATTACTACATGTATCATTTTCCAATTCCAACCATATAACAATTTAACGAAGGAGAAACTTCGCCATGAATACTATGAGTAGAAACCAAGGACATACTTGTCCATATGCTACAGCGGAGCATGTCTCTCTCCCATAAAGTGAATGCTAGGATCCATTTTATTCAAACAAAACAAAAAACAAAAACAAACCGACGCTCCAAGAAAAGCACATAAGATGTGATGGAATAAAAATATAGTTTCAGGGGAGGAACCTGATAATGTTGTCGATGAAGAAGGGGATGCCTTGGGCATCCCCAAGCTTAGACGCTTGAGTCTTCTTGATATATGCAGGGGTGAACCACCGGGTGCATCCCCAAGCTTAGAGCTTTCACTCTCCTTGATCATGTTGCATCATACTCCTCTCTTGATCCTTGAAAACTTCCTCCACACCAAACTCGAAACAACTCATTAGAGGGTTAGTGCACAATATAAATTGACATATTCAGAGGTGACACAATCATTCTTAACACTTCTGGACATTGCATAATGCTACTGGACATTAGTGGATCAAAGAAATTCATCCAACATAGCGAAAGAGGCAATGCGAAATAAAAGGCAGAATCTGTCAAAACAGAACAGTTCGTATTGACGAATTTTAAAATGGCACCAGACTTGCTCAAATGAAAATGCTCAAATTGAATGAAAGTTGCGTACATATCTGAGGATCATGCACGTAAATTGGCTTAATTTTCTGAGCTACCTACAGGGAGGTGGACCCAGATTCGTGACAGCAAAGAAATCTGGAACTGTGCAGTAATCCAAATCTAGTACTTACTTTTCTATCAACGGCTTAACTTGGCACAACAAAACACAAAACTAAGATAAGGAGAGGTTGCTACAGTAGTAAACAACTTCCAAGACACAAAATAAAAACAAAGTACTGTAGCAAAATAACACATGGGTTATCTCCCAAGAAGTTCTTTCTTTATAGCCATTAAGATGGGCTCAGCAGTTTTAATGATGCACTCGCAAGAAATAGTATTTGAAGCAAAAGAGAGCATCAAGAGGCAAATTCAAAACAAATTTAAGCCTAACATGCTTCCTATGAAAAGGAATCTTGTACACAAATAAATTCATGAAAAGCAAAGTGACAAGATCAGGAAGATAAAACAAGTGTAGTTTCAAAAATTTCAGCACATAGAGAGGTGTTTTAGTAACATGAAAATTTCTACAACCATATTTTCCTCTCTCATAATAACTTTCAGTAGCATCATGAGCAAACTCGACAATATAACTATCACATAAATCATTCTTATCATGAGTCTCATGCATAAAATTATTACTCTCCACATAGGCATAATCAATTTTATTAGTTGTAGTGGGAGCAAATTCAACAAAGTAGCTATCATTATTATTCTCATCATCAAATATAGGAGGCATATTGTAATCATAATCAAATTTATCCTCCATAACAGACGGTACTAAAAGACCAATATCATTATCATAAATAGGAGGCAAAGTATCATCAAAGTAAATTTTCTCCTCAATGCTTGGGGGAATAAAAAGATCATGAAAACCAGCTTCCCCAAGCTTAGAACTTTCTAAATTATTATCAACAATGGTGTTCAAAGCGTTCATACTAATATTACTACCAGCATGCAAATAAGATTCCATAGGTTTTTTAATTTTCGCATCAAACAATCCATGTTTTAAATCAGGAAATAGAAATAGAAGCTCATTCTTGTCCATTATGCCAAACTAGTGAAATAAAAACATGCATGATATTAAGTAAAGTAAAACAAGTAACTAATTTTTTTGTGTTTTTGATATAGCAAACAAGATAGCAAACAAGATAGCAAATAAAGTAAAACTAGCAACTAATTTTTTTGTATTTTGATTTAGTGCAGCAAACAAAGTAGTAAATAAAACTAAGCAAGACAAAAACAAAGTAAAGAGATTGAGAAGTGGAGACTCCCCTTGCAGCGTGTCTTGATCTCCCCGGCAACGGCGCCAGAAATTTAGCTTGATGGCGTGTATTTCACACGTTCGTTGGGCAACCCCAAGAGGAAGGTATGATGCGCACAGCAGCAAGTTTTCCCTCAGAAAGAAACCAAGGTTTATCGAACCAGGAGGAGCCAAGAAGCACGTTGAAGGTTGATGGCGGCGGGATGTAGTGCGGCGCAACACCAGGGATTCCGGCGCCAACGTGGAACCTGCACAACACAACCAAAGTACTTTGCCCCAACGAAACAGTGAGGTTGTCAATCTCACCGGCTTGCTGTAACAAAGAGTTAACCGTATTGTGTGGAAGATGATTGTTTGCAGAAAACAGTAGAACAGTATTGCAGTAGATTGTATTTCAGTAAAGAGAATTGGACCGGGGTCCACAGTTCACTAGAGGTGTCTCTCCCATAAGATAAACAGCATGTTGGGTGAACAAATTACAGTTGGGCAATTGACAAATAAAGAGAGCATGACCATGCACATACATATCATGATGTGTATAGTGAGATTTAATTGGGCATTACGACAAAGTACATAGACCGTCATCCAACTGCATCTATGCCTAAAAAGTCCACCTTCAGGTTATCATCCGAACCCCCTCCAGTATTAAGTTGCTAACAACAGACAATTGCATTAAGTATTGCGCGTAATGTAATCAGTGACTACATCCTTGAACATAGCACCAATGTTTTATCCCTAGTGGCAACAGCACATCCGTAACCTTAGTGGTTCTTGTCACTCCTCCAGATTCACAGAGACATGAACCCACTATCGAGCATAAATACTCCCTCTTGGAGTTACTAGCATCAACTTGGCCAGAGCATCTACTAATAACGGAGAGCATGCAAGATCATAAACAACACATAGACATAACTTTGATAATCAACATAACAAGTATTCTCTATTCATCGGATCCCAACAAACGCAACATATAGAATTACAGATAGATGATCTTGATCATGTTAGGCAGCTCACAAGATCCGACAATGATAGCACAATGGGGAGAAGACAACCATCTAGCTACTGCTATGGACCCATAGTCCAGGGGTAGACTACTCACACATCACACCGGAGGCGACCATGGCGGCGTAGAGTCCTCCGGGAGATGATTCCCCTCTCCGGCAGGGTGCCGGAGGCGATCTCCTGGATCCCCCGAGATGGGATCGGCGGCGGCGGCGTCTCTGGAAGGTTTTCCGTATCGTGGTTCTCGCATCGGGGGTTTCGTCACGGAGACTTTTTATAGGCGGAAGGGCAGGTCAAGAGGCGGCACGGGGGCCCCACACTACAGGTCGGCGCGGCCAAGGGGGGGGCCGCGCCGCCCTATGGTGTGGCCCCTCCGTGGCCCCTCTTCGTCTCTCCTTCGGACTTCTGGAAGCTTCGTGAGAAAATAGGCCCCTGGGCTTTGATTTCGTCCAATTCCGAGAATATTTCCTTACTAGGATTTCTGAAACCAAAAACAGCAGAACAAAGAATCGGCACTTCGGCATCTTGTTAATAGGTTAGTTCCAGAAAATGCACGAATATGACATAAAGTGTGCATAAAACATGTAGATAACATCAATAATGTGGCATGGAACATAAGAAATTATCGATACGTCGGAGACGTATCAAAAACAACGACAAACTTGTCCAAAAAGTTCATGAAGATCTTATTCATGAGATTCATGAAATAAGCGGGGGCATTGGTCAGTCCAAATGACATGACGTTGTACTCATACAACCCATATCTGGTGGTAAAGGCAGTTTTCGGAATGTCGGTGGCTCGGATTTTCAGCTGATGATATCCAGTTCTAAGATCTATCTTGGAGAAAACTTCGGATCCGGTGAGTTGATCAAACAAGTCTTCTATCTTGGGTAGGGGGTATTTGTTTTTGATGGTGACATCGTTAAGTTTACGATAATCCGTACATAAACGATTTGCACCATCCTTCTTGTCCACAAACAAGACGGGGGATCTCCAGGGGGATGCACTCGGTCTAATCAGACCTTTGGCCAACATATCATCTATTTGCTTCTTCAGCTCCACAAGCTCGGTTGCGTTCATGCTGTAGGATCTATGGGCTATGGGTCCAGTTCCGGGGATTAACTCGATGATAAACTCGATATCCCGATCCGGGGGCATACCGTGTAGATCATCCGGAAACACATCGGGGTAACGACAAACGACCCTGATTTGATCCAGAGTTGGCTTGGATACACTTTGGTTGCAGGTGAATTTTCTGGGTAGTTTTTCAGAGACGTGCTCTACTACGATACCGGTGCTGCTAGTCATGGTTATGGCTTTCTTGGCACAGTCTATCAATCCATTGTGCTTGGACATCCAGTCCATTCCTAGGACGACTTCCAAACCTTTGGTTCCAAGTATGATTAGATTGGCATAGAAATCTACATCATGGATTTTGATTGGTACATTTTTGCAAAATTTTCTGGCTTTGGTGGTTGATCCGGGAATTTGAACTATCATAACATGCTTCAAACTGAGAGGCTGAATTTTACTTGTTGATGCAAAGTCTTCGGTGACAAAAGAATGAGATGCTCCGGAATCAAACAACACTCTGGCAGGGATGTGGTTGACAGAAAACATACCCAGTACAACATCTGGTGCTTCCTGGGCTTCTTCGGCGTTCATGTGGTAGAGGCGGCCGTTGCGGTTATTGGGGTTGTTGGGGGCGAACTTCTTGCCGGTGGAGACACGGCGTTGCTGCTGAGCAGGTGCAGCGGTGTTGCCGGCGAGCTTGGCAAGACGCTTGGGACACTCGTTGGAGTAGTGCCCCACTACACCACACTCGTAACAAGTGATGGTGGTCTTGTCCTGCTTGTTCGCAACGGGGACGGCATTGCTTCCGGTTCTGGGGGCGGTGTTGGTGTTGTTGTTATTGTTGTTGGGGGCTCGGGGCGGAGCGCGGTTGTAGTTGTTGTTGTTGTTGTAGCCTCCTGGCTTGGAGTTTCCTCCACTCCGGTTCTGATAACCGAGGCGCGAGTTCTGCATCGGGGGCTTGTTGTTTCTCGGAGTGAAACCTCCGCTTGAGCTAGGGCGATACTTTTGGGGGTGGCTTGATCCACTTTGATTCGCCATACGGCGCTTGCGGTTCTCATTGGCTTGGTTTAACTTGCCCTCCATCTGGATGGCAGAGTCGACAAGGGCTTCAAGGTCGGCGAAGGGGATGTTGACGAGGATAGTCTGCATCTCATCATGCAGTCCGTTCAGGAATCTCTCCTTCCTCTTCTCAACGGTGTCGGTCTCATCAGGGGCATACCTCGACAGTGTAAGGAACTTGTCGCGGTATTCAACCACCGTCATGCGACCTTGTTTCAGTTCACGGAACTCATCCCTCATCTTCTTGATAAGACCCGGGGGTACATGGTACTTGCTGAACTTGAGCTTGAAATCCTCCCAAGTCATGAACTGACCTCCGTTCATGGCACGGGTGCTTGTCCACCAAGCGCGGGCTGGTCCAGCGAGATAGTGGGTGGCAAACAGGACTTTCTCGTTGGCTTCCACTCCGGCTACCTCCAGATTGTTCTCCATAGTCTGGAGCCAATCGTCGGCATCGAGGGGTTCCTCGGTCTTGCTAAACACCGGGGGATTGGTGTTTTGGAAGTTCTTGAGCTTGGATCCGGGGTGGTCATGATTTCCATGGCCTTGGTTGGCGATGTTCTGCAAAGCGATGAGGTTGGCTTGGCGTTCGGCTCTTTATGTTTCCCTGTCGGCAAGCATGGTTTGCAGCAGTTGCAACATCGCGTTGTTGGTGCGATTTGGAGGGGCCATCTGAAGATATAGAAGATCATGAGATAAGAGGGAACATTCTATGGTTCATTTTGGTTAAGTTTGAAAAATATTTGAAAACTTGTAATCTTTTCATGACAAACATAACATTCATTCATTCATTCAACACATAGTACAAACTAAAACACATACTCCAATGGTTTTAAGAACCATTCTCATGCTACGATACAATGGACGGGATACAACTCACACCTACCTAAGTGAGACTAGTGCAACTACTCCTCATCCTCGACATCGATCGGGATGTAGTCGTCGGGTCCTGCCTCCAGGAATTACTCGTAGTCCTCCTCCTCGGTGTTCTCGTCCTCTTCAAAGTCGTTATCGTCACTCAGGAAGGCGTCTCCTCCCTGAATGTCGATGCCTCCATCGTCATCCTCCAGCTGACGAATCTGATCCTCCTGGGCCTTGACAGTGGCCTCAAGTGACGCGATCCGGGCGCGAAGGCGATGAATCGTAGCGTCCTTCTTGGCACGCTGCTGGCGAAGGCTCTTGCGGTCGTTGTTGAGTAGCTTGATCGCCTCACCCTGCTCGGTGATGTGAGCATGGGTCTGGTTCGCCGTAAGCGCGAGTGGCGTCGAGGTCCCTCTGAGCCTGGTAGAGCATGAAGTCCACGTGCTCAGCATGGTGCCTCAACTCCGGGTGCGGCTGCAGCTCCATGGGCACTCCCGCAGCATCACGCCTCACAAGGTGGGCGTAGCGAGAGGCGAGGATGCGCACCACGTTCTGTCCACAGAGGCGCGCAAGTGCCTCCTGAAGGCCACGTGCGAGTCCGTCGAGCCAGTTGCTCTCGCGGAAGGAGAAGAGGATCCTCTCCGAGGTGGGAGGCTCCATCTTGCCCCTCAAGTCGGCAGTGATCACCCACTGCAACTCTCCTCCGGGCGTGTCGTCCAACTGAACCCCATGGAACTCGGGGTGTGGGCGCCCAAGGAAGTCAGAGACGGCGTTGAGGTCGTGCTCGAAGATCAAGCTCCCTCCGTTCCCAAGCTGATAAAACTTGGTGTTGATGGGTTCATTCGGCTCCATCTGAAAGAGAATTGGGTAAGTAAGTTAGAGAGTGCAAAGTGTGGCAAAATTTTAAGTTGATTCAAATAAGATAGAACATGATTCATCAAGTTTTGGCAAAGTCTCAAAGACAAGAGTGTAGTAAATTTTTACAAATATTTTCTTTCATTTGATTTCAAAGTTAAGTTTTTTAGAACGCCCATTCTAACTAAGGTCTTCTAAGGTCAAACAATGGCTCTGATACCAACTTGTCAACACCCGGGTTTTTAAGTCCGGATGCCTATTATGTCATACATCGCAATCCCAGGAATAGTGTTGTTGCGAGGCATAATAGTTAAGTATCACAGTCATCATTCATTACAAACCATAAGTCTTACAAATTTGGAATCACATGATCCATATTACACGAATAGTTGATCTATTGATCAACGAACAAACACAAGTTCATAGTTCATAGCGGAAGCATAAGATACAAGGACTCTTTAGTCCACAGGCCAACGCTTGACGTCGGAAGACTCCTAGTTGTCGTAGGCATCCTGCTGGTCATCTCCTTGTTCATCTTCATACTCTGGCCATTTGAATAGCCAGGGACAAAGCCGTGAGTACTTTAAGTACTCGCAAACTAATACTAATGTAAATGCTAGACATTCTAGTATGGTTTGCTAAGCTCTAGTTTATTTGCATAAAGCCAGTTTTAGTTCACAATATTTGAGAAAAGCTTATTCAAGTGCTAACTAACTCAAGTGGGAACATTAGTGTCATTCCCACCATTCAAGTGGTGATTTCAATTCAATTCACCACAAGTCATTTCATCTTCACCTTTCAACATCATTTTCAAAGATATGACATCGGAAACTGTATGGCTTTTCCAACCGTCCGTAACCGTGGACGCGGCTATTCGAATAGGTTTACACTCTGCAGAGGTTGCACACTTGTGCCACAACATTTGATTTCATCCGTCGAGATTACCCCGAATCGTCGTAACACAGTACACGGATCATCAACCATAACCTTTCACTTACAAATCCTAGTATGAGCACCTCTCCCCATGAGCTTGGCCTCCCAGTGAAGACCAACTGTCAACCTGGGAACTGCACAGGGCTTGGCCGTACAATTCACCTCAACTTCACATCATTTCTCAACAACGGAGGCAGCCTCAAGCGTAACCCCTATGACGTGTGTTCAGAGGGAACCCATACTAAGATGCATAAACTTCCAGTTAAGCCCTACCCATAATCAGGTATTGTGGGGGTACTTAATAATTGGAAAGGTATCGCATTCAAACCAACATCATGTTTTATCAAAAATCACCATCTTCTCTTGGTCATATTCACCTTCAATAATCATTCAATGGAATGCATCATCATTCCAAGGTTTCAAATTCATTTCAAATTCACATTGTTCCCATCTAGAGTAGTCAAGTTTTATTTCATTAGCACTAGCTCTAAATCATGAGGGGTGCTATCTTGCTTTGCTTGATTGAGTCTACTCCACTACTCTAGTAACCAACTTGTACTTTGACCAAAGTTAACTATAAAAGTAACTTATTGAGAAAACAAGTAAAAACTTGTAATGTAAAAACTTGGGATAGGCTTATGTAAGAAAAGGTAAGAATCATGGTGCCTTGCCCCAAGGGGCTTTGCACTTTGCAAGAATATTAGCTTGCCTTGGTAGTTCTCAAACTGTTCCTCCTCCTCCTCTTGGTAGCAACTGATACGTCTCCGACGTATCGATAATTTCTTATGTTCCATGCCACATTATTGATGTTATCTACATGTTTTATGCACACTTTATGTCATATTCGTGCATTTTCTGGAACTAACCTATTAACAAGATGCCGAAGTGCCAGTTCCTGTTTTCTGCTGTTTTTGGTTTCAGAAATCCTAGTAATGAAATATTCTCGGAATCGGACGAAATCAACGCCCAGGTTCCTATTTTACCTGGAAGCATCCAGAACACACGAGAACCGCCAGAGAAGGGAGGCAGGGCCACCACACCACACCCCGGCGCGGCCTAGGGGGGGGGCGCGCCCCCCTAGGGTGTGGGCCCCCCTTCGACCTTCCTGCGCCGCCTCTCCGCCTATAAAAAGCCCCTGGATCAGAAAACCCTATGGCGTTCGACGAAACCCACAGAAACCTTCCAGAGCCGCCGCCATCGCGAGGCCAAGATCTGGGGGACAGGAGTCTCTGTTCCGGCACGCTGCCGGAGCGGGGAAGTGCCCCCGGAAGGCTTCTCCATCGACACCGCTGCCATCTCTACCGCCATCTTCATCACCGCTGCTGCTCCCATGAGGAGGGAGTAGTTCTCCATCGAGGCTCGGGGCTGTACCGGTAGCTATGTGGTTAATCTCTCTACTATGTACTTCAATACAATGATCTCATGAGCTGCTTTACATGATTGAGATTCATCTGAGTTTTGTATCACTACTATCTATGTGCTACTCTAGTGATGTGTTATTAAAGTAGTTCTATTCCTCCTGCACGTGTGTAATGGTGACAGTGTGTGCACCGTGTTAGTACTTGGTTTGTGCTATGATCATGATCTCTTGTAGATTATGGAGTTAACTATTGCTATGATAATATTGATGTGATCTATTCCTCCTACATATGCATGAAGGTGACAGTGTGCATGCTATGCTAGTACTTGGTTTAGTAGCGTTGATCTATCTTACACTAAAGGTTACTTAAACATGAGCATTATTGTGGAGCTTGTTAACTCCGGCATTGAGGGTTCGTGTAATCCTACGCAATGTGTTCATCATCCAACAAAAGTGTAGAGTATGCATTTATCTGTTCTGTTATGTGATCAATGTTGAGAGTGTCCACTAGTGAAAGTATAATCCCTAGGCCTTGTTCCTAAATACTGCTGAGTTACTACTGCTTGTTTACTGTTTTACTGTGTTACTACTGCTGCAATACCACCACCATCAACTACGCGCCAAGCACTTTTCTGGCACCGTTGCTACTGCTACTATATATTTATACCACCTGTATTTCACTATCTCTTCGCCGAACTAGTGCACCTATTAGGTGTGTTGGGGACACAAGAGACTTCTTGCTTTGTGGTTGCAGGGTTGCATGAGAGGGATATCTTTGACCTCTTCCTCCCTGAGTTCGATAAACCTTGGGTATCCACTTAAGGGAAAACTTGCTGCTGTTCTACAAACCTCTGCTCTTGGAGGCCCAACACTGTCTACAGGAAAGGAGGGGGAACGTAGACATCAAGCACTTTTCTGGCGCCGTTGCCGGGGAGGAAAGGTAAAAGGCACTCATACTCCGGTTCCAGGTAAAGTATTTTTCTGGCGCCGTCGTGTTTGTGCTCGAAGCTATTTCCTTTAGATCCTGCAATTGCATCTTTTTGTTTCTTGTTTACACTAGTTTGGCATAATGGACAACAGTGAGCTTCTTGTTCTATTTCCTGATTTAAAACATGGATTGTTTGATGCGAAAATTAAAAAACCTATGAAATCTTATTTGCATGCTGGTAGTAATATTAGTATGAACGCTTTGAACACCATTGTTGATAATGATATAGAAAGTTCTAAGCTTGGGGAAGCTGGTTTGCATGATATTTTTAGTCCCCCAAGCATTGAGGAGAAAATTTTCTTTGATGATACTTTGTCTCCTATTTATGATGATAATGATAGTTGTTTTTTGATGCCACCTACTATGGAAAGTAAATTTTGTTGTGATTATACTATGCCTCCTACACTTGATGAGAATAATAATGATAGCTACTTTATTGAATTTGCTCCCACTACAACTACTAAAATTGATTATGCTTATGTGGAGAGTAATAATTTTATGCATGAGACTCATGATAAGAATGCTTTATGTGATAGTTATATTGTTGAGTTTGCTCATGATGCTACTGAAAGTTATTATGAGAGAGGAAAATATGGTTGTGGAAATTTTCATGTTACTAAAACACCTCTCTATGTGCTGAAATTTTTGAAGCTACACTTGTTTTATCTTCCTATGCTTGTTACTTTGCTCTTCATGAACTTGTTTAATTACAAGATTCCTTTGCATAGGAAGCATGTTAGACTTAAATGTGTTTTGTATTTGCCTCTTGATGCTCTCTTTTGCTTCAAATATTATTTCTTGCGAGTGCATCATTAAAACTGCTGAGCCCATCTTAATGGCTATAAAGAAAGAACTTCTTGGGAGATAACCCATGTGTTATTTTGCTACAGTACTTTGTTTTTATTTTGTGTCTTGGAAGTTGTTTACTACTGTAGCAACCTCTCCTTATCTTAGTTTTGTGTTTTGTTGTGCCAAGTAAAGCCGTTGATAGAAAAGTAAGTACTAGATTTGGATTACTGCGCAGTTCCAGATTTCTTTGCTGTCACGAATCTGGGTCCACCTCCCTGTAGGTAGCTCAGAAAATTAAGCCAATTTACGTGCATGATCCTCAGATATGTACGCAACTTTCATTCAATTTGAGCATTTTCATTTGAGCAAGTCTGGTGCCATTTTAAAATTCGTCAATACGAACTGTTCTGTTTTGACAGATTCTGCCTTTTATTTCGCATTGCCTCTTTTGCTATGTTGGATGAATTTCTTTGATCCATTAATGTCCAGTAGCATTATGCAATGTCCAGAAGTGTTAAGAATGATTGTGTCACCTCTGAATATGTCAATTTATAATGTGCACTAACCCTCTAATGAGTTGTTTCGAGTTTGGTGTGGAGGAAGTTTTCAAGGGTCAAGAGAGGAGTATGATGCAACATGATCAAGGAGAGTGAAAGCTCTAAGCTTGGGGATGCACCCGGTGGTTCACCCCTGCATATATCAAGAAGACTCAAGCGTCTAAGCTTGGGGATGCCCAAGGCATCCCCTTCTTCATCGACAACATTATCAGGTTCCTCCCCTGAAACTATATTTTTATTCCATCACATCTTATGTGCTTTACTTGGAGCGTCTGTTTGTTTGTTTCTATTTTTGTTTTTGTTTGAATAAATGCTTGTGTGGGAGAGAGACACGCTCCGCTGGTTCGTATGAACATATGTGTTCTTAGCTCATAATATTCATGGCGAAGTTTCCTCTTCGTTAAATTGTTATATGGTTGGAATTGGAAAATGATACATGTAGTAATTGCTATAAATGTCTTGGGTAATGTGATACTTGGCAATTGTTGTGCTCATGATTAAGCTCTTGCATCATATGCTTTGCACCCATTAATGAAGAAATACATAGAGCATGCTAAAATTTGGTTTGCATGAGTGGTTTCTCTAGAGTCTAGATATTTTCTAGTAAGATGTTTGAACAACAAGGAAGACGATGTATAGTTTCATAATGCTTGTAATATGTCTTTTATGTGAGTTTTGCTGTACCGGTTCATGCTTGTGTTTGCTTCAAACAACCTTGCTAGCCTAAACCTTGTATCGAGAGGGAATACTTCTCATGCATCCAAAATACTTGAGCCAACCACTATGCCATTTGTGTCCACCATACCTACCTACTACATGGTATTTTCCGCCATTCCAAAGTAAATTGCTTGAGTGCTACCTTTAAAATTCCATCATTCACCTTTGCAATATATAGCTCATGGGACAAATAGCTTAAAAACTATTGTGGTATTGAATATGTAATTATGCACTTTATCTCTTATTAAGTTGCTTGTTGTGCGATAACCATGTTTACTGGGGAACGCCATCAACTATTCATTGGTTGAATTTCATGTGAGTTGCTATGCATGTTCGTCTTGTCTGAAGTAAGGGCGATCTACACTGAGTTGAATGGTTTGAGCATGCATATTGTGAGAGAAGAACATTGGGCCGCTAACCGAAGCCATGTTCCATGGTGGAAGTTTCAGTTTTGGACAAACATCCTCAAATCTCTAATGAGAAAAGAATTAATTGTTGTTGAATGCTTTAAGCATTAAAAGAGGAGTCCATTATCTCGTTGTCTATGTTGTCCCGGTATGGATGTCTAAGTTGAGAATAATCAATAGCGAGAAATCCAAATGCGAGCTTTCTCCTTAGACCTTTGTACAAAGTGCATAGAGGTACCCCTTTGTGATACTTGGTTAAAGCATATGTATTGCGGTGATAATCCAGGTAGTCCAAGCTAATTAGGACAAGGTGCGGGCACTATTGGTACACTATGCATGAGGCTTGCAACTTATAAGATATAATTTACATGATGCATATGCTTTATTACTACCGTTGACAAAATTGTTTCATGTTTTCAAAATCAAAGCTCTAGCACAAATATAGCAATCGATGCTTTTCCTCTATGAAGGACCATTCTTTTACTTTCAATGTTGAGTCAGTTCACCTATTTCTCTCCACCTCAAGAAGCAAACACTTGTGTGAACTTTGCATTGATTCCTACATATTTGCTTATTGCACTTATTATATTACTCTATGTTGACAATATCCATGAGATATACATGTTACAAGTTGAAAGCAACCGCTGAAACTTAATCTTCTTTTGTGTTGCTTCAATACCTTTACTTTGAATTATTGCTTTATGAGTTAACTCTTATGCAAGACTTATTGATGCTTGTCTTGAAGTGCTATTCATGAAAAGTCTTTGCTATATGATTCACTTGTTTACTCATGTCATACACATTGTTTTGATCGCTGCATTCACTACATATGCTTTACAAATAGTATGATCAAGATTATGATGGCATGTCACTCCAGAAATTATCTGTGTTATCGTTTTACCTGCTCGGGACGAGCAGAACTAAGCTTGGGGATGCTGATACGTCTCCGACGTATCGATAATTTCTTATGTTCCATGCCACATTATTGATGTTATCTACATGTTTTATGCACACTTTATGTCATATTCGTGCATTTTCTGGAACTAACCTATTAACAAGATGCCGAAGTGCCAGTTGCTGTTTTCTGCTGTTTTTGGTTTCAGAAATCCTAGTAACGAAATATTCTCGGAATCGGACGAAATCAACGCCTGTGTTCCTATTTTACCCGGAAGCATCCAGAACACACGAGAACCGCCAGAGAAGGGAGGCAGGGCCACCACACCACACCCCGGCGCGGCCTAGGGGGGGGGCGCGCCCCCCTAGGGTGTGGGCCCCCCTTCGACCTTCCTGCGCCGCCTCTCCGCCTATAAAAAGCCCCTGGATCAGAAAACCCTATGGCGTTCGACGAAACCCACAGAAACCTTCCAGAGCCGCCGCCATCGCGAGGCCAAGATCTGGGGGACAGGAGTCTCTGTTCCGGCACGCTGCCGGAGCGGGGAAGTGCCCCCGGAAGGCTTCTCCATCGACACCGCTGCCATCTCCACCGCCATCTTCATCACCGCTGCTGCTCCCATGAGGAGGGAGTAGTTCTCCATCGAGGCTCGGGGCTGTACCGGTAGCTATGTGGTTAATCTCTCTACTATGTACTTCAATACAATGATCTCATGAGCTGCTTTACATGATTGAGATTCATCTGAGTTTTGTATCACTACTATCTATGTGCTACTCTAGTGATGTGTTATTAAAGTAGTTCTATTCCTCCGGCACGTGTGTAATGGTGACGATGTGTGCACCGTGTTAGTACTTGGTTTGTGCTATGATCATGATCTCTTGTAGATTATGGAGTTAACTATTGCTATGATAATATTGATGTGATCTATTCCTCCTACATATGCATGAAGGTGACAGTGTGCATGCTATGCTAGTACTTGGTTTAGTAGCGTTGATCTATCTTACACTAAAGGTTACTTAAACATGAGCATTATTGTGGAGCTTGTTAACTCCGGCATTGAGGGTTCGTGTAATCCTACGCAATGTGTTCATCATCCAACAAAAGTGTAGAGTATGCATTTATCTGTTCTGTTATGTGATCAATGTTGAGAGTGTCCACTAGTGAAAGTATAATCCCTAGGCCTTGTTCCTAAATACTGCTGAGTTACTACTGCTTGTTTACTGTTTTACTGTGTTACTACTGCTGCAATACCACCACCATCAACTACGCGCCAAGCACTTTTCTGGCACCGTTGCTACTGCTACTATATATTTATACCACCTGTATTTCACTATCTCTTCGCCGAACTAGTGCACCTATTAGGTGTGTTGGGGACACAAGAGACTTCTTGCTTTGTGGTTGCAGGGTTGCATGAGAGGGATATCTTTGACCTCTTCCTCCCTGAGTTCGATAAACCTTGGGTATCCACTTAAGGGAAAACTTGCTGCTGTTCTACAAACCTCTGCTCTTGGAGGCCCAACACTGTCTACAGGAAAGGAGGGGGAACGTAGACATCAGCAACCTTCTTCTTCGGCGTATTCTCCGGTGCTACCGTCTAAATTTGAATACGAGTATAATTACTCACTAATTCAATGGCTATTCCATACATCACATATAAACACACAAACTATTCTATGCACACAAATAATCTACTTAGGGTGCATGGGTTGTGTTGTTTGAATAGCATTCACTTCTTTGTATTTAATATGTAAATGATAGTTTCCATAGGGTTCTTGAGAAATAATTTCCTCTCATTGAAATCTTCTTAAGATTTAATTTCTCAAACAATCATGTATGCACTCATATTGACCTAAGTCAAATGTTCATCATCATCATTTGGAGAAATGATTTAAATGAGGTAGATCACCTCATATCATTTAATAACACTACATATGATTTAAATCTCAAGTAATTCATATAAGAGAGTTTGGGACCAGGGGTCCAAACATCCCATGAATTCATGTGAGACAGGTTTAAATGAAGTATAAGACTCCACATAATTTACTTTAATAGTTTTGGACAATATCAACTAGTTAAACTAGCTCTATTATCCCTTAATTAAACCATGGCATGATCATGCAAAGTGACCACACCGTTTTATTGCATAGACAATTATTGCAAGTCAAATGTGAGCTATTAGAGTTGGAATTAACTTAATATCTATTTTGGTTTATTTTTAAGAATTATTTGAATAGGGAAAAGTCCCTGCCTTGTTATTTTTATCAAATTAATTCTACAAAGAATCTGGTCATGGGACCAGTGGCATGTTGTAGATAATTTCACTAGCTTTCCAACAATATAATGTTCATAAATTTTGGTTTAGCCAATTTGAATCTATTGAATTTCAAAGTGGAGGCAGTATTGAAATTATTTGAATTTGTTTAAATAACATTTGAACTAGAAAGGCCGGCGGGAAAAACTACTGGGCCAAATCATTTAAACAGGCCCAAGGCCATCCCAGCCACGGTCCAGTGCCGCGCGGGCTGCCTGACAGCGGGGGCCACTCGTCAGCGGGTGTTTAAACCCGAAACGGTATGGGCGAATGAGAGGCGTTGGATTAGAAATAGATCGAAGGGCCGTGGTTCATCGTCGTCTCCGACGAGAACCCGACGATCTGGCGGCGGCAGTAGGGGGTCGGCGGGCTAACCAGTGCTCTAGCGAGGGATGGTAGTGTGCTTGGAGTAGATGTGGACGACGGCGAAGCTCCAGGTACCGGCGGCTCGTCCTGAGGTGGCTCCAATCGTCGGCGAGCTTCCGCGGCGGCATGCGGCAGTGAGGTGGAAATTGGGCGGCTCTGGTGGTCAATGTGGAGCGGCGAGGTGGCTGGGAGATCAAGGAAGGAGAGGGAGGAGTGGTGGTGTGAAGGGATCGATGAGGCGATGCCTCCTTTTATAGGCGAGCGAGTGTGCTGCGGAGCAGGGTGGCGGTCGACCATGGCGCGGCGATTCCGGCGGGTGGTCGAGCTAGGCGAGGTCATGGCGGTGCTCTACGTGTCCAGGCGATGCTACTGGCAGCGACGGCTTGGTCGGGGAGGGCCTGGTTGGGTTGCGTTGCTTCCATGTCTGCCGCGTCCGCGGCGGACCAGGGTTTCCTTCTCCGGCGGCGGTGGGCGAGGGTCGTGGTCGAGCGAGTGTCTGGCGGCGTCCAGGTGTTGTGGTGATGCTCAACTCGTCGAGAGCGGGTCCAGGGCGAGCGCAGGGTGGCGGCGCGGCGCGTGGCCAGTGTGCTCCCATGCACGTGCTGGCGCGACGCGAGCGGCGTCCAGGGCAGATCTTGGCGCGCGTCGTCCGGCCAATGTCGTCGTCGAGCGCGACCATGGCGGTGCTAGGCTGGCGTAGGAGATGCGGTGGCATGCTGTGGCGCAGTGGCCAGGGCAGGGAAGCGATGGAGAGAGGGGGAGCTCGTCGGGTTGGGCGACATGGCCGGCATGGCCATGTCTAGCCTTGCCCTCTCTCTCCCTAGGTTCTTATTTGGCATTAAAATGGGTTAAGGGGACCAGGGGACCAAATGGGGTAGGTTAGTGTAGATTAGGTGTAGTAGAATCACTATTTGCAATAGTGTGTAATAGTGTCAAATTTGGAAATTGATGAATTTGTCCAAATTTGAATTAATTCAAAAGGTGAATCTTTTTGAAATGTGTGTGTTTGGATAATTTGTATTTGACCAGAGATGATTAGAGGTGGTGGTGGAATTGTAGAATTCAAGAATTTGCCAAATTGGGCTAAGTGGAAATTGTTGCATATGTTAAAAAGTTGAAACTTTGGATGAGCATTGCTCATGATCAAAAATGATTTTGGCATGGTGATCTTTACAAAAGTTGTTCACCTTGATGTTGACTTTGAAAAGGTGCAAAGAGTTAGCAAGATTTGGTTTGGGAAAATTGAATTGCAATGGCTCAAAGTAGTGATCAGACTATAATTGTCACTTTTGACCATTATCATATGTGAGCTAGTTTTGCATTTGAAAATTATTTGGAATGTGATTCTTTGATTCCAAAAGTTGTAATAAGTATTTAATAACATTATTCAACTAATGGTGAAGACCAAATAGGTCTAGGGTCAAAATTTAATAAAATGCCCTAGAGCATATGTTAGGGTTTTAGGGTTTTTCATTTATTTGATTTCTTTCTCTTGTTGGTTTTTATTTGGTTGGTGATCTTCATATGATCACATTAGAGTTTTAGAGCATATCAAATACAAGTAATAACAATCATCATGGCATATCACTCAAATGCACAAGTCCTATGCATGGTACTATATGCAATTTAAAAAGTTTTTGTTGGTTTGAAATTTTGCTTTCTGGAATTCTCTAACTTTCTTTTTATTGAAATTTGGGGTGTTACACTTGTGTTGGAGGTATTTAGCTCTCAGGATGTCAGCCGACAAGGCTTGCTCATGGTTGTGAAGGTTCCAAATGCATTTAACCATAAGACAAATGTTCATTGGCTCAGTGTCCAGGATATGAAGGCCCCCAAGCGCTTTGGATGTGCACATTGTGCCCCAATGGACCAGATGATATAATTTCACCAATGGGAAGACCCAATATGCAATTGCGAAGGAACCATCTTTGCAGTTAAGCATGTCGGTGATACAGGAGCTCTCGGCCATACTAGTTCCCAAAACTAGTGGAAGTTGATCCGCAAAGAAGACATACTCTCAAAGCAAAGGAGGAGAAACTTTAGGTTCGAAATTAATTTCAACCTCATCTGGTTCGGTCACAAGGATGGCATCATCCTCGTATTGAAGATGATCAGTGATCCCTTGCGAGATGAGGTCAAGATAACTCCCCGAATGTGGCATGCCACTTTAGCAACATCTAGTGCCCTAGAGAAGGCATCGATTGAGTAGTCGAAGCGGGCCTGGCCCAAGGGGGCGGGAGGGGCGGCCGCCCCAGGCACAAGAAAATTTGGGGCGGCCCTTACTTATTCCTGATTTTTTCGTCCCAATAAGGTCATCAGAAATGCTTCGTAGGCCTCTCAGGCTCTAATCCTCGCACCACTAAATTCTGATTGTTTCTCTTCGCCCGGCCAAATCGCCTACTGCAGCCGCCGGCGGGGCAAGAGATCCAAAATTTGAATGAATCAATCAGAACAAGTATACTCTACTAATATGATCGCTGGACTATTAATAGTCTCGTCTAGCTAGTCTATGGATATATGCACTTAGCCCTAATTTCAGTTACACTGTGCTTTTCTTGAGGGCTTGTTCAACTATTGAAGAATTATTTGAGATTTACAATGTCCTAAAAAAAGGTTAAATCCAAGTCGCCCTTGTGTGGGTCTTTGGAGGAGATCCCTGCTGCCAGTGTCGTTGTTCCTGAAACCGTGCCTGCGGAGGACATCCAAGTTGATCCCGGGGATCCCGCTGCTGACAAGCTCAATGCCTTCTTGTCATCGGTTTGTCGACCAGTGCCTCCTCCTATCCTTGCTTCGCCGCCCTCTAGGTGAGCCTGTGCTCCTAAGGAGGTGGCCACCACGCCTCGTCGGAGTGGTCGCATCGAGAAGCAGAAGCAATTGTGGAAGGATGCTACATCCCAGGAGTTTCTCGCGCGTGTTTTGGGCATCTTGAAAGAGAATGCCGAGTTTGATGACAATGCCCTTGCGGCCTTCATTGACAAGTTTAAGACCCCTTTGTTGCCTCGCTCCATCACGATGATTGGCTCCCTTGTGAAAAATGTGGAGAAGGTGAAAAATCCCAAGGGCAACAAGGTTGGCGCCAAGAAGAAGGCGGTTGAGATTACATGATGGATGCACTTCATGCAATCTTCGTGTCAATTTGTCGAATATGTAGCACTTTGTCGTTGATAGGTTGTTCGATCTTGTTGTGTTGTTGTTTTAAACTTTGGGAGTAGTCCGCATGTCGGAGGTACTTAAGTATGTATGGTTTTCGATCCGGTTTTTCTCATAAACTGGATCATTTTCATTTCTTCCTAAATGAATAGCCAGAGCTCCCGGCGTTTGCTCCAAAAAAAAGGTTAAATGGTTTTGTTACTCTATGCACATCGAGAAGGAGTTATTGGACGAGATTGATATTGATTCTATCATCACTTACTTCACATCCAGGAATGAAACGAGAAAGTTTTAGATGAAGATGTATACAATATTATTATATAAATATTGCTATCAGTACACTTTAAATCTTTATTGATAGTATTTTATATATACATAATTTTTTAAAAAAAGTTACACTAAAGGACCTACATTCTAGTTCCGCCCCGGGCCCCCGAAAGCTCAGGACCTGCCTTGAGTCCAAGTGGAATGGGGAAGGCGGGTCTCCCTGCCCAACACATCTGCCATTGCAAAAATAGTTTCCAACATCTCCGTTAATGCCAAATAGCATTCTGGCCACCTGAGACCATACTAAGAATTTGGTAGATCCACACGGGGTCAAATCCTTTGTGAAGTAAGACATCACAAAGAAAACCCTAGTTGGCCTAGCCGAGTGCATTTCTGAAGTTTAACTTTAAGACAGCTCTCCTAAGTTTCTTATCATTCTAGCGGTGGTGAATTTGTTCACCACACCATTTATATATACGAGCCACAAATTAGTTAAAATTAGTTTTCTGGAAAATTTAGTCAACATGTCTACAATGGTGGAAAAAGGGCCTTTAATCCCGGTTGGCAACAGCCATTAATACCGGTTGTGCAACCGGTATTAAACATGCGGGACTAAAGCCCCCCCTCCCCTTTAGTCACGGTTGGTTACGAACCGCGACTAAAGGCCCGTCCACGTGGGCGCCATGCGACCGTCGGGGCGGAGGACCTTTAGTCGCGGTTCTTCTGGCCAACCGCGACTAAAGGCCGCCGCAGGTTTAGGGTTTTAGCCCCCCACCCCCCTAAATCTGGTTTCTTTTTAATTTGTATTGTTTTATTTCTTTTGTGTTTTATTTTAATTTTGAAGGAGTTTCACATATTCTACGGTACTACATACATGCATATGAATGTACAATTTCAAACAAATTTGAAATTAGAACCAAAAAGAATTCAAGAGGAATATACAATATATATTCAATATCATCGGATGACCATATACAATTTTGAACAAGTTTCCATACATAATTTACTGCATATGAAGTTCTACGTCCTCTACATAGTGTTCTCCTTTAGGATGGACGACTTCCCTCGTGAACCATCCAGCTAGTTCTTCTTGAAGTGGTCGGAAGTGAGCTTCTAGACTAAGCATCTTCCGGAGGTTATTCCTCTTGACATTGTTATCACACACAACCCGCTCAGAGGTGTATCTTCGGATCATCTCACAAACATAGTATCCACATAGATTGGTCCCCGGTGGCTGAATATCCCCAGTCCCAGCCACTGACCTTTTAAATTGTAGCTCTTTTTGGAATTCACCGACCTTTTCATCTACGAACCGTCTCCAAACCCTACAAGGCAAAGAAAATTAAATGAACAAGAGAGTTATTAGTTACTTGATATTAGGAAATGAACGAAATAGGCCGATCGATATAGAGCGCAAATGAATGAAAATAATTACTTCTGCATCATTCTTCTCATGTCGGCCCAAAGCTTTGAATCCAGAGTCAGAGAGTCGTGGACGAGAACTGTGGAGGTGTGAAATTGAATTACTAGCAGAATCCAGTGGAATCTGCGGACACGATACATGCACAGTCATGCATAACTCATCGATTAGCCACATACCATGCATGGAGTAAACAAAAGAGAATGTGCTCAAGACAGAAACACTCACCCAAAATGGTAAGGAAATAGAATATCACTTTTGAGTTCCTGCTTTGTAAGAAACTGCCACAGGTCCTCCTCCACGTCGGCGGGGTGTTTTTCTAACACATATCCGTTAACGATGTGTGGGTCAATGAACCCAACATCATGGATGTTCCTTACTCTGCATTCCTTAATCTTCATTCTGCATAATAGCGTACACAATAATATAGTTAGCAAGACTATTCTCGAACCCCCCTTAAGAGTGGTTCTAGAATAGCTATTCTAGAACCCCCCTAGGATGTTATAGACTAGTTATTGTACAACCCATCTCTAAAGACCTTCTAAACCCGACACAACCACCCAATCCCATCCAACCTTCCGCCGGCCCAACCCACCCACCTCCCACCTCTCGCCAATCCCACCCCACCTAGCTACCGCCGCCAACCCCACCGCCCGTCGTCCCCACCCTACCTCTCGTCGACCCTACCCCACCACCACCCACCAACCCCACACCTCCAACTTCCGAAGATCCCACCCACACCACCTCTCGATGACCCCACCTTACCTTACCTCCCGCCGACTCCATCCCGCCTACTATCAAACCCACGCCACATACCGCCGAACTCATTTTTGAAAGTTCGCTTCATTTTTTGGAAGTTCGCTTCATTTTTCGGAAGTTCACTTCACTTTTTTGGGAAGTTCACTTCATTTTTCGGAAGTTCACTTTTCTTTTTCGGGGAGTTCACTTCATTTTTCGGGAAGTTCACTTCATTTTTTGGGAAGTTCACTTCATTTTTCGGAAGTTCACTTTACTTTTTTGGAAGTTCACTTCATTTTTTGGGAAGTTCACTTCATTTTTGGAAGTTAACTTTACTATTTTCGGAAGTTCACTTCATTTTTTTGGGAAGTTCACTTCATTTTTCGGAAGTTCACTTTACTTTTTTGGGAAGTCATTTCATTTTTTTGGGAAGTTCACTTCATTTTTCGGAAGTTCACTTTACTTTAGTCGGAAGTTCACTTCATTTTTTTGGGAAGTTCACTTCATTTTTCGGAAGTTCACTTTACTTTTTTCGGAAGTTCACTTCATTTTTCGGGAAGTTCACTTCATTTCTCAGAAGTTCACTTTAGTTTTGTTGGAAGTTCACTTTAGTTTTCCCGGAAGTTCACTTCTTTTTTGGGAAGTTCACTTTATTTTTCGGAAGTTCACTTTACTTTTTTTGGGAAGTTCACTTCATTTTCGGGAAGTTCACTTCATTTGTCGGAAGTTCACTTAACTTTTTTTCGGAAGTTCACTTTACTTTTTCCGGAAGTTCACATCATTTTTCGAAAGTTCACATTACGTTTTGTCAAACAAGCTGAAATACTTTTTTTTGTCAAAATTCACTTAGGTTAAAATAGTAGTTCACTTTGTACATTACGAGGAAGTTCACTTGGCACCACGTAGAAGTTCACCTTTTTGCACGCCGATAAAATTACTTCTTGTGGGAATTCACTTTGCAAAAAATGAATTTCACTTTGTACCGCGTGGAAGTACACTTTCCATCTCATGGAAGTTCACTTTAAAATACGTCGTACAACTACATTTTGTTGAAATTCACTTTGGTCAAAATGAAAGTTCACTTCGTAACATCCTGAAGTTCACATTGTACCTCGAGGAAGTTCGCTGTAAAAAATTAAAACGAAAAAGTTGCACCTAATCAATATCTTTTCAACAAAATTTCAGTTGGAACATTCCGACAAGTGGTTCGGAAATAAATCCCCAAAAACAGTAAATAAAAATAAGAAATAAGGAAAGTAGAATCATGTTTTTTCAAATCTGCTCTTAAACTGTGAATAATTGGTGAAAAATATATATATATTAAAGTTGCGCCTAGTCAATAGCTTTCCAATGGCATATCATATGAATCAATCCAATAAACCGCTTGGAAATTAGACCTCAAAAACTGCACGAAATTAGTGAAATCCGTGAAAATGTTGTTTTGTATATTCAAAATTATTTTTAAACAATAAAGAATTTGGAAAAACAATGAACACGAAAAAGATGCGAAATTACAATACGAATCCAATAGTATATTATATGCATCATTCCGATAAGCGATTCAAAGATTAAATTAAAAATACTCTCCGCATAAACATTTAATTCTAATGTTCCGGAAAGTAGAATTATGTTTTTTCAAATCTGCTCTTTAATTGTAAAGAATTGGGGAAAATGATCTATATGAAAACGTTGCGCCTAGTCAACAGCTTTCCAATGGTATATCATATGCATCAATCCGATGAACCGTTTAGAAATTAGACCTGAAAAACTGCACGGAATTAGTGAAATCCGTGAAAATACTGTTTTGTATATTCAAAATTATTTTTAAACAATAGAGAATTTGGAAAAACAATGAACACGAAAAAGATGATAAATTACTGTACGAATCCAACGGTATATTACATGAATCATTCCGATAAGCGATTCAAAGATTAAATTAAAGTTACTGTCCGCATAAATATGTAATTCTAGTGTTCCGGAAAGTAGAATCATGTTTCTTTTTCAAATCTGCTCTTAAACTATAAAGAATTGGAGAAAACGATCTATATGAAAAAGTTGCGTCTAGTCAACAGCTATCCAATGGCATATCATATGCATCAATCCGATGAACCTTTTGAAAATTAGACCTCAAAAACTGCACGGAATTGCTTAAATCCGCGAAAATGTTGTTTTGTATATTCAAAATTATTTTTAAACAATAGAGAATTTCGAAAAACAATGAACAAGATAAAGATGCGAAATTACTATACGAATCCAACGATATATTATATGCATCATTCCGATAAGCGGTTTGAAAATCAACATGAAAATACTGTCTGTACGAATATGCAATTCTGCTATCCCGTCGAGAAGTTCACTTGTGAAACACGCGGAAGTTCAGAAAGGGTTCGAGAATAGTTATTCTCGAACCGGTTCGAGAATAGCAGACCTACATATATATATATATATATATATATATATATATATATATATATATAGTGCAGGCAATGAACGAGATGGGGTAGAAATAAATCACTTACAGAACGTAGCAACTGATGATAGATTTGTCGAGCTCGCGCAGATTGAAAAGCTGGAACAATTCACTCAGATGAATTGTTACATAGTAATATTTGAAGTGATGCTCATGTCTAACTTCCGCATAAATATATTCTTTGGCGTTTTTATTTTTTATGTAACCCTTGTACCATTTCAGCAGACTTTTCATTTGTGGAGGTAGATCCTCTTCCTGCGCAGGCTCGACGAGAGGCCCATTCGTCACATATGTAATTACTACCTCCCTCACTGGCGCCTCATCAAGGCCTAACCGTGCACGAAGAGTCATACCGATCAGGGCCGCTTGTTCTCTGGCACCCGTTACGGTCATTCCCTGTTCTGCCGCAGCTGCTATGATTGTGGGGTCCATTAGTTCAGCATCCGGACCGGCGGCTTTCACTATGAGCGGGGCGATTGATTGTTTACTTTGTTTCCCAAGCTGGGCAACTCGTTTCCCGCTTTTTTTACTTGCTAATTATTTCTCGGCCTCCTCCAAGGCTTTCTTCTCCTGCTTCTCCGCCAGCTCTTTCTTCTCCTTCAACATGACTGCCTGCCTACGAAGTTCACGTGCATAGTCGTCAGGCCGATTCTTCGCGGCTTGGGACGGTGTGCTCAAAAATGACTTAGCCCACTTCTTTTCCTTGTCAGAATATACTGGCTTGGGTTCGGGCTCTCTTTTCGCCTGGCATTCCGCCCTCTATTTCTCATTGTGAGCAGCCGCGGCCGCGTCGACTTCCTCGGCACTACGTTCCCAAGGCCTTGTGGGGAGAGGCTTCAGTGATGGCTCCGATACCTTTGTGGTCTTAGGTACATAAGGGTCCGGGTTAATAGTCAAGGATTCCGTTGTATTGCAACAAAAATTATGGCAACGACAACTTTTTGTTGCAATAAATTGCAATATTACCACAAATTTTCTCTCTGTCGCAATAGTAGGAGTGTATTGCAATGGTAAGAGAATGTCGCGTTATATAAGACTTTCGTTGCAATAGAAGCTAGTTATTGCAACAAAATGTTAGATCGTGGCAAGAATCTCGACATAATCCCACGATTGTATTACCGTGGCATACAATAGTTCTATTGTTGCAATAGGGAACATATATTTCAACAAAATGTATATATGTGGTAATATATTTCACATATTGCCACAATATCTTGTTGTTGCCAAATATTACATGATATTGCAACGATATTGGAAGGCCAGATTTCTTATTTTTATACTTAAGGATATTGCTGAAATGGGTATACACTTCAGCAGAAAATAGTTTTAATTTTTTTCAACATGAAAACTATTTTTATTATAATAAAATAGGACCCACACGGTATTACCCGCAGCGGCAGAAATAGGCAAAAGTCCAACACAAAAGCGTGTTTTCCCTCTAAAATTTAAGCCAGTTTTCTAACGAAATTGTAAAGCGCGTACAGAAATATTATTTACTGCTAATTAATTTCGTACTTGTAGTGTATTCCCATCAAAACGCGGGCCGAAAAAACAGCGCGCCCACATATTTTGGGTGAAAATTTCGCGCGAAGTGAAAAACGGCCCGCTCAACTGGCCCTTAATATATGTCTGCTCGTCCTCATCCCTAAGATTCAGATCTAAAATCCACCAAAATTCCCCCACACTCGAGATGCTCTCCATGGAGGCCGCAAGCCCTCGCTTGCCTGATGCCGCCGTCCACCGCCTCAACCTCCTTCCCCTTGGTGGTTCACTTCGATGTCGATCAGCTTGCTTACCAGGCCGTCGCCTCGGTCGATCTCGCCGGCGTGTGGTGTTGGCGGCGGCCCATCGGTGTTCGCCGCACCGCCTCCTTGACAAACAACTACAGGTAACCCTCGTGTTCACCTCTTTCGCCATTCCAAGCCACAATTTCTTTGCCTCTTTTTGTCGACAAGCTCAAGCCCGTCTACCTCCCTCTAAGTGTGTCGCTGGATTCCACCCCTTTCCGATGTTATCCCCGTCCATGACAACCTCAAGCCTATCCCCCTCCGCTCAAGGCCGTACAGCCTGACAAATGGTGAGTTTCTGAATCAAATCCTGCACTAATTCTTTCCCTACTTGAAATGAATCACGCTCACGTGTTGGCAAACTTCCAGTCTTTCGTCTGCTATTTTTCATTGGAATGTTTACTGCTCAGGTGACCATTGATCTATATACGATGTTGTATGTGTGCTATGATTCCAACTTGCGAACAAAACAAATGGGACACGATTTGGCTGGGGAACATAGATAGCAAAACTGGCTTAGAAATGTGCGACAACGTCTGTTTGAGGGACCTTAACTTCAGTATGTATATGTCTATAGATTAGATTTGATGCTAGCCATAGAATCGAAAAATAAAATTGATTGTGTATATTTGTGCGTCATGTTGCTTAGTCTGCAACTTCCAGATTTTTGCTGGTCTTTAATGGTTGTAGCGCTTAGACTGTAACTTTCAGTTTTCAGTATTGTATCTCCATTTACAAAAGGCTATTGTGTTAATTTTCAGATGGAGAGTGAAAAACACATCTTCGACCTCATCTTTTGAAGACTGAAAACTGGCATCCAATCTCAAAGATTCATGTTCCTTGCAGCCTATATGTATTATATGCACTCTTTATTTTATCTTTTGTACACGAATAGTTGGCTTGTGTGATGCAACTTATTGATTGTGTAATTGATTTCAATGAATAGCACAGCAAAAATTATACATGTTTCACTGTTCTATTCCTCTAAATAATGGCATCTTTTATTATTTTGCATATTAGGTACAAAATGGCCAAAACAGGAAGAGATAGTACCAACAAGCATATCTAGTTATTGGGCTTCATGGTTTGTTGCAGTGAAGGGTATGAGGTTCTTGTACGGAGTACATGTATGTATTAATTTCCTCTTCTGAAGGAAGGAACAGTAGTGATGGTTATAGTAATAGAAGAACGGTTCAAATGAAGTGCAACTAAACTGTTAACACCAATAGTTGTTCTAACCAAATGGTAGTTTTTGCACATTGCTATGAACAATTATCACCTAAGGTGCACACATATCTTTTTCTGAAAATCTGCTACATTATTTGTATTGTTGTAGAGTGCAGAACATTAGATTGCTACAAAAGAGATTATCGTGCTACTATTATGTTTTCTCACTTACAAACTAGTCAAGTTATCTCTTCATCAATTCAAATAATTATTGATTTTGCTACTCGATAGAATTGCCACTGCTTCTATGTTTTTTCTTGACTTTCAAAAAATGACTGCTGCAGGACACTCTTGAGTTGACGCAAGCCATTTATATATTCATTTATGGGAGCCAGTGTGGGTCTACCATTAGTTCTAGCAACGATGGGTCACCTCGGGTATGTTTTTGAGTTTAATATTGGGTACATGGCAAACTTTGTATTGACACAGGTCTTTGTGCTGACGTAGCTTCTTGGTGCGACCAAGTTGAGTATACGCATTTACAAAAGCAAAATCAAGTACATAGTAGAATTCAGTACACCACTGCCATTGGACAACTTTGATATTGATAATGATCTTTTTTGCAGGTCTCATAGATCAGCGAGACTTGCTATATTTGGGTACCAGCTATGGACATGTTATGAAAAAACATTGCAAGCAATACATATAGAATTAGGTAGAATATTATATTTGGCGCATGATTGTAAATAATCTATCGTTCAAATAATTTATATGTATCAGATTATATTCTAGTAATAAATATTGAATTATTTTTCCCTACATTCATACTGCATTCTATTGTTTGTGTGTATTGTGGTATGGTTCTCTCGGAAAGAAAAAAAAATCAAATTATCTTCCAACGAACGTAGTGGTTTGTTGCGAAATGACTAATGCCACAAAAATAAGGATTGTTGCCATAGTTTCTTGCCATGAAATGAGCATTGTTGGCATAGGTTATTTCCATAAATGTATGTAGCTACGATCTATCAGTAGCCACGATTTTTTATATGTTGCATTAAGCTATCTCTACAAACCAAATTGTGGCATCAAGTGAGTTCTGCCATAGAAAAAAAACGTGGCAACTTCACATATGTTTGTTGCAATAGCACATTGTATTGCCACAATTGCTTTTTTGTGGCAATAACCTATTACCATGCGCCCAATCGCAACGACTGCCAACGAATGCCATTTTGTGGAAATAGGTATGTATTGCCACAATTCAACATGTATTGCAACGAATAATTTTGTTGCAATAGACCCGATTCCTTGTAGTGAGGACTGCTTCTGCTTCTTCGCCGGAGGTGGATTGGGGGGGCGGCGTCTGCTTACCCGCCCGGGGCGGACTGGGGGGCGGCGGCTGCTTACCCGCCGGAGTTGAATTGGGGGGCGGCGTCGGCTGACGTGAAGGAGGTGTAGGTGAAGCACCACCACCACCGCCGCCACCGCCACCACCACCATAGGGGGGTGGACTTGTTGGCCTTGGCGCCTCGCCTGGAAACTTGATAAACTTCTTTTGCCATAGAATGAACTGGCGCTTGACATCTCCAAGTCTTCTCTCCCCTTCAGGTGTAGCAATGTCAATCTCCAGGTCCTCAAACCCTTGTACTATGTCCTCCACCGTGACACGAGTATAGCCATCTTGAATGGGGTTGTTGTGGTGGAGTGCTCCAGGTTCACATGGTAAAGCACTGCCGATGGCTACCTTCATGGACATGCTCCCCATTGGATAATACAGATGACATTCTTTCATCTCCTTTACATCGTCCACGGGGTAGCGAGGAGGTTCCGGTGCAGTAATTTCGATCGCCGGTGCATGTGCATTATCACCAGCCGGTGGGGGCTCCGTGGAAGCCACGCTGCTTCTCCGATGCTGGCTTCTGACATCCGGTGGATGATCTTCATGCATCCGAGCTGCCTCTCTTTCTTGTACTAGTACATCCAGGGTTTTCTTCATCTCATTGAATTCCGATGCCAACCGCGCCAGCTCATCTTACGGCTTCTGTAACTGTAGGGGTCATTTTCCTGGGAAAACCCTTCTTCCCACGAAATGACTCCTTTGCCTCGTACACGTCCTCTGTGTTCAGGATTCCCGAGGGCTTTTGCCAGCTGGTCATTCTCTCTGTTGAACTTGATCTTCCCCTCTTGAGCATCCCTCATTGCGTCAATAAGGGCTTGGGTGGGTTTAAACATTGTGTCTCGGTGGGTACACTCCCCTGTCACCGGGTCTAGCGTTCCCCCATGCCCGTACCACCAGCTTTTGGCCCTAGGGTCCCATCCCTCGGTACCTAGAGGGATTCCTCGCGCCCTCAGGTCATCCTCCATCTTCATCAACTTAGGCTCCGAAAGGCGGTATCCTCCTAGCCCCATAATATGATTGTACTGCTTCTTAGCCGCATTTGCCTTATTTTTATCCGATATGGCCTTGAATTCCTCTGATTTCTTTTGCCTCACAAATTCGGGCCAATCATCTTTCAGCTTCTCATACTGTCCGTTGAAATCCGGAGTCTTCCCCTTCTCGATATATTGAGCCGCTAAATTTTTCTTGTATGTCCGGAATGTTGTGGCCATCTTCTGAAGAGCGAACTCTTTGACCAGCCTCCTCCTCTTACGTCCCTCCGGATCGTCGTTACCGAATTCATCTTTTTTGTTGTATTCCGGAGGTAGAACGAAATGCTCCATAAGCGTTCTCCAGCATTCCTTTTTCTTTATCTTGCTGACGAAACTGGAACCAACACGTGCCTTCACTGGCTCATGCCATTCCTAGACGGTGATCGGGACGCTGTCTCTAACAACGACTCCGCATTGGTTGATGAACTTGCTGTACGCCTCTTCGGGCTCCAGCGGCTTGCCTTTTGGACTGATAACATCAATGGTATATATTACTCCTTGTTTCAGCGTCTTGGTTTTGCCACGCTTTATCTTCACCGATTTTTTCGACGATCCGCTGGCCGAGGGCTAAAATAAGAAAGAGAGTCGAGTTAATACACATATGTATTGAAATCGGTAAATTTGTATCACCAGGGGCTCAATGTATATATATACCTCGCCGGAGGTGGTGATTGCTAATTGCTTATCAACATCGCCGGAGGTGTTTGTCGACAGTTGACCTCCATCAACAGTGCTCGTTCCTTCATCATCACCTCGCTGACGACCTTCATCTTCACCGCCAAGGTTCAGATAAGAAGAGATATCCTCTTCTTCATCTTCTTGGGCCGGCACATAAAGAATGTCGCCGTTTATGATGCCGAAAAGATGTGCCTCGGCTTCCGAATTATAGTATCCCTAATCGGGTCAGCTCTATCGTCCGCCATATGTGTCACTCCTGAAAACATGTAGTGAAAACTAATTAATTGTGTAGATGCCAGCATTATCACATCTCTTCTACATATAAAGAGAGAGGGCGATGAGGGAGGCGAGAGGGGGGACGCGTATTAGATGTGTATATGCGGATGATCAACCTCGCCTCGCAGTGACCGAGTGAACGAGAGACCGGTGGTGGTGGCGAAAGGGCGGTGGCGAAAGGGCGGCGATGGCGAAAGGGCAGTGGCGGTGCCGAGGACAACACACATAACCCTCGCCGCCCCCTCTCGATCCCAAAAAAAACACCGCACTTATACGGAGGGGGCGACGAGGGGCTCGCTGCCCCCTCCGTATACGTGCGGTGGTTAAGTCAAATTTTAGTTAAGTCAAAAAATTTAAGACAAAATTTCTAAGTCAAATTTGAGTTCTTTTTTAAGTGAAATTTTAGTTCATTTTTTAGACAAACTTTTAAGTGAAATTTTAGTTCTTTTTTTAGACAAACTTTTAAGTGAAATTTTAGTTCTTTTTTAAGTCAAATTGTAGTTCTTTTTTGAGACAAAATTTTTAAGTCGATTTTTAGTTTTTTTAAGTCAAATTTTAGTTTTTTTTACACAATCTTTTTTAAGTCAAATTGTAGTTCTTTTTGAGACAAAATTGTTAAGTCAATTTTTTGTTTTTTTAAGTCAAATTGTAGTTCTTTTTTTAGACAAACTTTTAACTCAAATTTTAGTTATTTTTTGTTTTAAAATTAACAAGAACAAAAACTAAAAAAAGAAAAAAAGGGCCAGGGCGCGTGCAGCCTCTCCCTCTCTCTCTGACCGCGCGCGCGGCCACGGCGGCCGCCTCTCTCTCCTCTCTCTCTCAGGCGAGCAGCGGCGCCTGCGAGCAGCGGCGCGCGCGGCCACGGCGCCGCGCTCTCTCCCTCTCCTCTCTCTCACTGCGAGCGGCGGCGCCGGCGACGACGATGGGGCGACGTACGAGCGCGACACGTACACGGTGTGGGCGGTGATGTCTACGTTCCCCCTCCTTTCCTGTAGACAGTGTTGGGCCTCCAAGAGCAGAGGTTTGTAGAACAGCAGCAAGTTTTCCCTTAAGTGGATCACCCAAGGTTTATCGAACTCAGGGAGGAAGAGGTCAAAGATATCCCTCTCATGCAACCCCGCAACCACAAAGCAAGAAGTCTCTTGTGTCCCCAACACACCAAATAGGTGCACTAGTTCGGCGAAGAGATAGTGAAATACGGGTGGTATGAATATATATGAGCAAGAGCAACGGTGCCGAGAAAATAGCTTGATGGCGTGTAGTTGATGGTGGTAGTATTGCAGCAGTAGTAACACAGTAAAACAGTAAACAAGCAGTAGTAACGCAGCAGTATTTAGGAACAAGGCCTAGGGATTACACTTTCACTAGTGGACACTCTCAACATTGATCACATAACAGAATAGATAAATGCATACTCTACACTCTTGTTGGATGATGAACACATTGCGTAGGATTACACGAACCCTCAATGCCGGAGTTAACAAGCTCCACAATTTGTTCATATTTAAGTAACCTTATAGTGTAAGATAGACCAACGCTACTAAACCAAGTACTAACATAGCATGCACACTGTCACCTTCATGCATATGTAGGAGGAATAGATCACATCAATATTATCATAGCAATAGTTAACTTCGCAATCT
This sequence comes from Lolium perenne, assembly GCF_019359855.2. NCBI lineage: Eukaryota > Viridiplantae > Streptophyta > Magnoliopsida > Poales > Poaceae > Lolium > Lolium perenne. The sequence goes on from NC_067247.2 coordinate 99,492,404, forward strand.
ACAAGAGATCATGATCATAGCATAAACCAAGTACTAACACGGTGCACACACTGTCACCTTTACACACGTGCAGGAGGAATAGAACTACTTTAATAACTTTGCTAGAGTAGCACATAGATAGTAGTGATACAAAACTCATATGAATCTCAATCATGTAAAGCAGCTCATGAGATCATTGTATTGAGGTACATGGGAGAGAGATGAACCACATAGCTACAGCGGAGCCCTCAGCCTCGGAGGTGGATTACTCCCTCCTCATCATGGAAGCAGCGATGGCGGTGAAGATGGCGGTGAAGACGGCGGTGGAGATGGCTGCGGTGTCGATGGAGAAGCCTTCCGGGGGCACTTCCCCGCTCCGGCGGCGTGCCGGAACAGAGACTCCTGTCCCCCAGATCTTGGCCTCGCGATGGCGGCGGCTCTGGAAGGTTTCTGTGGTTTTCGTCGAACGTATCGAGGTTTTTAGGTCAGGGGCTTTATATAGGCGAAGAGGCGGCGCAGGAGGGCTGAAGGGCTGGCCAAACCATAGGGGGGCGCGGGCCCCCCCTAGGCCGCGCCAGGGTATGGTGTGGTGGGCCTGTGCCCCCCCTCTGGTCCCTCTCGTGTGTTCTGGATGCTTCCGGGGATTCTAAGATCTTTGGCGTTGATTTCGTCCGATTCCGAGAATATTTCGTTACTAGGATTTCTGAAACCAAAAACAGCAGAAACAGAACGGCACTTCGGCATCTTGTTAATAGGTTAGTTCCAGAAAATGCACGAATATGACATAAAGTGTGCATAAAACATGTAGATAACATCAATAATGTGGCATGGAACATAAGAAATTATCGATACGTCGGAGACGTATCAGCATCCCCAAGCTTAGTTCTGCTCGTCCCGAGCAGGTAAAACGATAACAAAGATAATTTCTGGAGTGACATGCCATCATAAACTTGATCATACTATTTGTAAAGCATATGTAGTGAATGCAGCGATCAAAACAATGAATATGACATGAGTAAACAAGTGAATCATAAAGCAAAGACTTTTCATGAATAGCACTTCAAGACAAGCATCAATAAGTCTTGCATAAAAGTTAACTCATAAAGCAATAATTCAAAGTAAAGGCATTGAAGCAACACAATGGAAGATTAAGTTTCAGCGGTTGCTTTCAACTTGTAACATGTATATCTCATGGATAGTTGTCAACATAGAGTAATATAATAAGTGCAATAAGCAAATATGTAGGAATCAATGCACAGTTCACACAAGTGTTTGCTTATTGAGGTGGAGAGAAATAGGTGAACTGACTCAACATAAAAGTAAAAGATTGGTCCTCCATAGAGGAAAAGCATCGATTGCTATATTTGTGCTAGAGCTTTGATTTTGAAAACATGAAACAATTTTGTCAACGGTAGTAATAAAGCATATGTATCATGTAAATTATATCTTACAAGTTGCAAGCCTCATGCATAGTATACTAATAGTGCCCGCACCTTGTCCTAATTAGCTTGGACTACCGGATCATCACAATGCACATGTTTTAACCAAGTGTCACAAAGGGGTACCTCTATGCCGCCTGTACAAAGGTCTAAGGAGAAAGCTCGCATTGGATTTCTCGCTATTGATTATTCTCAACTTAGACATCCATACCGGGACAACATAGACAACAGATAATGGACTCCTCTTTTATGCATAAGCATGTAACAACAATTAATAATTTTCTCATATGAGATTGAGGATATATGTCCAAAACTGAAACTTCCACCATGGATCATGGCTTTAGTCAGCGGCCCAATGTTCTTCTCTAACATATGCATGCTTAACCATAAGGTGGTAGATCTCTCTTACTTCAGACAAGACGGACATGCATAGCAACTCACATGAAATTCAACAAAGAGTAGTTGATGGCGTCCCCAGTGAACATGGTTATCGCACAACAAGCAACTTAATAAGAGATAAAGTGCATAATTACATATTCAATACCACAATAGTTTTTAAGCTATTTGTCCCATGAGCTATATATTGCAAAGGTGAATGATGGAATTTTAAAGGTAGCACTCAAGCAATTTACTTTGGAATGGCGGAAAATACCATGTAGTAGGTAGGTATGGTGGACACAAATGGCATAGTGGTTGGCTCAAGTATTTTGGATGCATGAGAGGTATTCCCTCTCGATACAAGGTTTAGGCTAGCAAGGCTTATTTGAAACAAACACAAGGATGAACCGGTGCAGCAAAACTCACATAAAAGACATATTGAAAACATTATAAGACTCTACACCGTCTTCCTTGTTGTTCAAATTCAATACTAGAAATTATCTAGACTTTAGAGAGACCAAATATGCAAACCAAATTTTAGCAAGCTCTATGTATTTCTTCATTAATGGGTGCAAAGTATATGATGCAAGAGCTTAAACATGAGCACAACAATTTCCAAGTATCACATTACCCAAGACATTATAGCAATTACTACATGTATTATTTTCCAATTCCAACCATATAACAATATAACGAAGAAGAAAACTTCGCCATGAATATTATGAGCTAAGAACACATGTGTTCATATGCAACAGCGGAGCGTGTCTCTCTCCCACACAAGCATGATGTAATCCAATTTATTCAAACACAAACAAAAATAAAAACATACAGACGCTCCAAGTAAAGCACATAAGATGTGACCGAATAAAAATATAGTTTCAAGAGAAGGAACCTGATAATTTGTCGATGAAGAAGGGGATGCCTTGGGCATCCCCAAGCTTAGATGCTTGAGTCTTCTTGATATATGCAGGGGTGAACCACCGGGGCATCCCCAAGCTTAGAGCTTTCACTCTCCTTGATCATGTTGCATCATACTCCTCTCTTGATACTTGAAAACTTCCTCCACACCAAACTCGAAACAACTCATTAGAGGGTTAGTGCACAATAAAAATTAACATATTCAGAGGTGACACAATCATTCTTAACACTTCTGGACATTGCATAATGCTACTGAACATTAGTGGATCAAAGAAGTTCATCCAACATAGCAAAAGAGGCAATGCGAAATAAAAGGCAGAATCTGTCAAAACAGAACAGTTCGTATTGACGAATTTTAAAATGGCACCAGACTTGCTCAAATGAAAATGCTCAAATTGAATGAAAGTTGCATACATATCTGAGGATCATGCACGTAAATTGGCTTAATTTTCTGAGCTACCTACAGGGAGGTGGACCCAGATTCGTGACAGCAAAGAAATCTGGAACTGTGCAGTAATCCAAATCTAGTACTTACTTTTCTATCAACGGCTTAACTTGGCACAACAAAACACAAAACTAAGATAAGGAGAGGTTGCTACAGTAGTAAACAACTTCCAAGACACAAATATAAAACAAAGTACTGTAGCAAAATAACACATGGGTTATCTCCCAAGAAGTTCTTTCTTTATAGCCATTAAGATGGGCTCAGCAGTTTTAATGATGCACTCGCAAGAAATAGTATTTGAAGCAAAAGAGAGCATCAAGAGGCAAATTCAAAACATATTTAAGTCTAACATGCTTACTATGAAAAGGAATCTTGTAAATAAACAAGTTCATGAAGAGCAAAGTAACAAGCATAGGAAGATAAAACAAGTGTAGCTTTAAAAATTTCAGCACATAGAGAGGCATTTTAGTAACATGAAAATTTCTACAACCATATTTTCCTCTCTCATAATAACTTTCAGTAGCAACATGAGCAAACTCAACAATATAACCATCACATAAAGCATTCTTATCATGAGTCTCATGCATAAAATTATTACTACCCACATAAGCATAATCAATTTTATTAGTTGTAGTGGGAGAAAATTCAACAAAGTAGCTATCATTATTATTGTCATCATCAAATGTAGGAGGCATATTGTAATCATAATCAAATTCATCCTCCATAACAGGTGGTAACAAAAGACTACTATCATTATAATCATCATAAATAGGAGGCAAAGTATCATCAAAGTAAATTTTCTCCTCAGTGCTTGGGGGACTAAAAAGATCATGAAAACCAGCTTCCCCAAGCTTAGAATTTTCCATATCATTAGCAACAATGGTATTCAAAGTGTTCATACTAACATGTTCCATGGGTTTTTTAATTTTCGGATCAAACCATCCATGTCTTAACTCAGGAAATAGAATAAAAAGCTCATTGTTGTCCATTATGCCAAACTAGTGTAAACAAGAAACAAAAAGTTTCAATTGCAGGATCTAAAGGAAATAGCTTTGAGTACTTACAACGACGGAAAATAGCTTGGTAGCCGAGGTCCGGAGTGTGAGTACCTTTTACCTTTCCTCCCCGGCAACGGCGCCAGAAAAGTGCTTGATGTCTACGTTCCCCCTCCTTTCCTGTAGACAGTGTTGGGCCTCCAAGAACAGAGGTTTGTAGAACAGCAGCAAGTTTTCCCTTAAGTGGATCACCCAAGGTTTATCGAACTCAGGGAGGAAGAGGTCAAAGATATCCCTCTCATGCAACCCTGCAACCACAAAGCAAGAAGTCTCTTGTGTCCCCAACACACCAAATAGGTGCACTAGTTCGGCGAAGAGATAGTGAAATACAGGTGGTATGAATATATATGAGCAGTAGCAACGGTGCCAGAAAATAGCTTGATGGCGTGTAGTTGATGGTGGTAGTATTGCAGCAGTAGTAACACAGTAAAACAGTAAACAAGCAGTAGTAACGCAGCAGTATTTAGGAACAAGGCCTAGGGATTACACTTTCACTAGTGGACACTCTCAACATTGATCACATAACAGAATAGATAAATGCATACTCTACACTCTTGTTGGATGATGAACACATTGCGTAGGATTACACGAACCCTCAATGCCGGAGTTAACAAGCTCCACAATTTGTTCATATTTAAGTAACCTTATAGTGTAAGATAGACCAACGCTACTAAACCAAGTACTAACATAGCATGCACACTGTCACCTTCATGCATATGTAGGAGGAATAGATCACATCAATATTATCATAGCAATAGTTAACTTCGCAATCTACAAGAGATCATGATCATAGCATAAACCAAGTACTAACACGGTGCACACACTGTCACCTTTACACACGTGCAGGAGGAATAGAACTACTTTAATAACTTTGCTAGAGTAGCACATAGATAGTAGTGATACAAAACTCATATGAATCTCAATCATGTAAAGCAGCTCATGAGATCATTGTATTGAGGTACATGGGAGAGAGATGAACCACATAGCTACAGCGGAGCCCTCAGCCTCGGAGGTGGATTACTCCCTCCTCATCATGGAAGCAGCGATGGCGGTGAAGATGGCGGTGAAGACGGCGGTGGAGATGGCTGCGGTGTCGATGGAGAAGCCTTCCGGGGGCACTTCCCCGCTCCGGCGGCGTGCCGGAACAGAGACTCCTGTCCCCCAGATCTTGGCCTCGCGATGGCGGCGGCTCTGGAAGGTTTCTGTGGTTTTCGTCGAACGTATCGAGGTTTTTAGGTCAGGGGCTTTATATAGGCGAAGAGGCGGCGCAGGAGGGCTGAAGGGCTGGCCAAACCATAGGGGGGCGCGGGCCCCCCCTCGGCCGCGCCAGGGTATGGTGTGGTGGGCTGTGCCCCCCTCCGGTCCCTCTCGTGTGTTCTGGATGCTTCCGGGGATTCTAAGATCTTTGGCGTTGATTTCGTCCGATTCCGAGAATATTTCGTTACTAGGATTTCTGAAACCAAAAACAGCAGAAAACAGGAACTTGCACTTCGGCATCTTGTTAATAGGTTAGTTCCAGAAAATGCACGAATATGACATAAAGTGTGCATAAAACATGTAGATAACATCAATAATGTGGCATGGAACATAAGAAATTATCGATACGTCGGAGACGTATCAGGCGGCGGCGACGACGGAGAGAAGGCGGCGCGACGGAGAGAAGGCGGCGCGACGAGAGGGCGGCGACGACGAAGAGAAGGCGGCGACGGCGAGGTCGAGTGCAGCGACGGCGACGGTCCAGGGTACCCTTTAGTCGCGGTTGGCCACACCAACCGCGACTAAAGCCCTTTTTTCGCCCGTTTTTGCGGTTCCCGCGGAAATGACCTTTAGTCGCGGTTGGCCAACCGCGACTAAAGGCCTTTTTCAAAATTCTTTCATTTTCTAAATGTTAAAAATAAAACTAATTCATTTCTAAATGTGAAAAATACAAATAATATATCAAAAAATTCAAAAAAATAAAACTAATTCATTTCAAAATCTTAAAAATACAAATTATATATCAAAAAAATCAGAAAAATAAAACTAATTCATTTCAATATGTTAAAAATACAAATAATATATCAAAAAATAAGAAAAATAAAACTAATTCAATTCAAAATGTTAAAAATACAAATAATATATCAAAAAATTCAGAAAATAGAACTAATTTACTTCAAAATATTAAAAATACAAATAATATATCAAAAAAATTAAGAAAAATAAAAACAATTCAATTCAAAATGTTAAAAATACAAATAATATATCAAAAAATTCAGAAAATAGAACTAATTCATTTCAAAATCTTAAAAATACAAATAATATATCAAAAAATTCAGAGAAGTTCTTCCCAGCCGCCTCTGTCTTCCCACAAGTTCTTCCCGGCCCGTCTTCCCGCCAGTTCTTTCCCGCCTATGTCTTCCCGCCATTTCTTCACGCCTCTATCTTCCCGCGTATCGATGCTCCTTTTATAGGCACGGCGCTGCTTCTGCTTTGTCTTGTTCCTCCGACAGGGCGTCGTGCACTACCCACGCGTCCTTATCCTGCTGACAGCTTTAGTCACAGTTGCACCCTCCAGCCGGGACTAAAGCTTACCCAAACGTCCATATCCCACCGACAGTTTTGTTAGATGACACAAAAACCACATTTAGTCCCGGTTGCACCCACCAGCCGGGACTAAAGGTTAGATGACCATCTCTGGATTCCTCCTCTTCTTCCCGCCATTTTTTCCATGTCTTCCCGCCACTTTCTTCCCGCCTCCTGTCTTCCCGCTCTCATTTTCCCGCCATTTCTCACTACATATATGTAGCCCGTCTTGGCCAGCATTATCACATCTCTACAATCTCTCATCACTCTCTCATCGCTTCCACCGGACCCACTCTAACCTACCAGCAGGTGGAGGAGCTTTGCGCCTCGAACTACCCTTGCCCACCGGGCTACCGCGTCCCCACCGGCTGGAGCCTAAGCACCGGAGGCGTGTCGGTTCCTCCCGTCCCTCAGGGTACTGCGTGTCGGGCGGCCATCACGAACTACTACTACCTCGATCTCACGCCGGAGCAGCGGATGAATCCCCGCTGGCATCCGGATAACAAGCATACTTGGGACGCCTTCTTCATCAATCGGCGTGACAGGGCGCTCGCCAGGTATGAGGAGGACGGTCTGCCTCCTGGGAATTTCCACGAGGCCGGCCGTCGGCTATGGTGGTACGGCCGGACTCTACAGAGCGTCATGGACTACATCACGGCCGGCGATATCCCCCGCCTGCGCTACCCTCAGTTCGAGCCACGAGCGCCGCTCGACGACAGCGACGACGACAGCAGCGACGACAACGGCGGCAACTTAGATGGCGACGACTACCAGTACAACGGCGGCAACTATGAAGACTACGAGTATGCATATTATACGCCTAGGCAGGAGTATGACTAAGTCACTCCAAATTTCATGTATCATCAGTGGTATTTATGGCATGGCCAATCAATTTCGGCAATGCTAGATCCACCAAATCCCATGCAATTACGGCTCCTCTAGTCCTTTTCCCATTATACGCCTAGGAAGGAGTATGACTTAGTCACTCCAAATTTCTTGTATCATCAGTGGTATCTCGAATCAATCGAATCATTCGTAAATGGACACCAAACACATCATAGATAATATAATTCACATGATCCATTCAACAAAGTTTGGTACAATAAATTATTACACATCATTTCTTCCCTTGTGTCCCTGCTTGCTTACGATTGGGCCGTATCCATGGAGCAGCCTCATCATTTAACTTAATGCTTGGGTCGGTGTTCACTTTGAAGGGCGGAATTTGACCAAACATATTATAATCTTCTGACATGTTTGTCTTGCCCTCCACTCCCACGATGTTTCTTTTCCCTGAAAGAACAATGTGGCGCTTTGGATCATCGCATGATGTACTTATCGTTTTCTTATCTTTCCGTTTCCTCGGTTTGCTACTCATGTCCTTCACATAGAAAACATGAGCGACATCTTTCGCTAGGATGAATGGTTCGTCAAGGTAACCAAGATTGTTGAAATCCACCATTGTCATTCCGTATTGCTGGTCCACCTTTACCCCACCTCCTGTTAGCTTGAACCATTTGCACCGGAACAAAGGGACCTTAAAGGAGGGTCCATAGTCAAGTTCCCATATCTCCTCTATGTAACCATAATATGCATCAAAGCGGACACCACTGTTTTGGTTGGTGCTCTTTTTATCTTGGGCGATGGTGTAAAATAAATTCCCATTTATCTCGTACCCTTGGAAAGTCGTTATAGTCGAAGATGGTGTCTTGGCCAACATGTACAGCTGATCTACAACATCATCGTCATTCATTAAATGATTTCTCAACCAACTGCCGAAAGTCTCCATGTGGGCCTTCGTAATCCAGGATTCAGGCTTCCCCGGGTTGTCCTCGCGTATAATATTCTTGTGTTTCTCAAAGTACGGAGCCACCAAGCTGGAATTGGTCAGAACTGTGTGGTGTGCTTCAGTCATATAATGGCCGTCCATACATATCGTTGATTTCCTTCCGATCGTGCCTTTTCCACTTAGTCTCCCCTCGTGCCGCGATCGAGGAAGACCAATCGTCTTAAGGTCATGAACAAAGTCAACACAAAACTCAATTACCTCCTCATTTCCAAAGCCCTTGGCAATGCTTCCTTCTGGCCTAGCATGGTTATGAACATATTTCTTTAATACTCCCATGAACCTCTCAAAGGGGAACATATTGTGTAGAAATACAGGACCGAGGATGGAAATCTCTTCGACTAGGTGAACCAGGAGGTGCGTCATAATATTGAAGAAGGATGGCGGGAACACCAACTCGAAACTGACAAGACATTGGACCACATCGTTCTGTAGTCGTGGTAGATCTTCTGGATTGATTACTGATACGTCTCCGACGTATCGATAATTTCTTATGTTCCATGCCACATTATTGATGATATCTACATGTTTTATGCACACTTTATGTCATATTCGTGCATTTTCTGGAACTAACCTATTAACAAGATGCCGAAGTGCCGATTCTTTGTCATTGCTGTTTTTGGTTTCAGAAATCCTAGTAAAGAAATATTCTCGGAATTGGACGAAATCAACGCCCAGGGTCCTATTTTGCCACGAAGCTTCCAGAAGACCGAAGAGGAGACGAAGTGGGGCCACGAGGCGGCCAAACCCTAGGGCGGCGCGGCCTAGCCCTTGGCCGCGCCGACCTGCGGTGTGGGGCCCTCGTGTGGCCCCCTGACCTGCCCTTCCGCCTACTTAAAGCCTCCGTCGCGAAACCCCCAGTACAGAGAGCCACGATACGGAAAACCTTCCAGAGACGCCGCCGCCGCCAATCCAATCTCGGGGGATTCAGGAGATCGCCTCCGGCACCCTGCCGGAGAGGGGAATCATCTCCCGGAGGACTCTACGCCGCCATGGTCGCCTCCGGAGGGATGTGTGAGTAGTCTACCCCTGGACTATGGGTCCATAGCAGTAGCTAGATGGTTGTCTTCTCCCCATTGTGCTTCATTGTCGGATCTTGTGAGCTGCCTAACATGATCAAGATCATCTATCTGTAATTCTATATGTTGTGTTTGTTGGGATCCGATGAATAGAGAATACTTGTTATGTTGATTATCAATTTATATCTATGTGTTGTTTATGATCTTGCATGCTCTCCGTTACTAGTAGATGCTCTGGCCAAGTAAATGCTTGTAACTCCAAGAGGGAGTATTTATGCTCGATAGTGGGTTCATGTCTCCGTGAATCTGGGGAAGTGACAGAAATCTCTAAGATTATGGATGTGTTGTTGCCACTAGGGATAAAACATTGGTGCTATGTTCAAGGATGTAGTTACTGATTACATTACGCGCAATACTTAATGCAATTGTCTGTTGTTAGCAACTTAATACTGGAGGGGGTTCGGATGATAACCTGAAGGTGGACCTTTTAGGCATAGATGCATGCTGGATAGCGGTCTATGTACTTTGTCGTAATGCCCAATTAAATCTCACTATACTCATCATAATATGTATGTGCATGGTCATGCCCTCTTTATTTGTCAATTGCCCAACTGTAATTTGTTCACCCAACATGCTGTTTATCTTATGGGAGAGACACCTCTAGTGAACTGTGGACCCCGGTCCTATTCTTTACATCGCATACAATCTACTGCAATACTGTTTTACTGTTTTCTGCAAACAATCATCTTCCACACAATACGGTTAATCCTTTGTTACAGCAAGCCGGTGAGATTGACAACCTCACTGTTTCGTTGGGGCAAAGTACTTTGGTTGTGTTGTGCAGGTTCCACGTTGGCACCGGAATCTCTGGTGTTGCGCCGCACTACATCCCGCCGCCATCAACCTTCAACGTGCTTCTTGACTCCTACTGGTTCGATTAAACCTTGTTTTCTTACTGAGGGAAACTTGCCGCTGTGCGCATCACACCTTCCTCTTGGGGTTCCCAACGGACGTGTCAACTACACGCATCAAGCAAATTTCTGGCGCCGTTGCCGGGGAGATCAAGACACGCTGCAAGGGGAGTCTCCACTTCCCAATCTCTTTACTTTGTTTTGTCTTGCTTTATTTTATTTACTACTTTGTTTGCTGCATTATATCAAAACACAAAAAAATTAGCTGCTAGTTTTACTTTATTTACTGTCTTGCACTCTATATCAAAAACACAAAAAAATTAGTTACTTGCATTTACTTTATCTAGTTTGCTTTATTTACTGTTGCTAAAATGGGTACTCCTGAAAATACTAAGTTGTGTGATTTCACAACCACAAATAATAATGATTTCTTATGCACACCTATTGCTCCACCTGCTACTACAGCAGAATTCTTTGAAATTAAACCTGCTTTACTGAATCTTGTTATGCGAGAGCAATTTTCTGGTGTTAGTTCTGATGATGCTGCTGCCCATCTTAATAATTTTGTTGAACTATGTGAAATGCAAAAATATAAAGATGTAGATGGTGACATTATAAAATTAAAATTGTTCCCTTTCTCATTAAGAGGAAGAGCTAAAGATTGGTTGCTATCTCTGCCTAAGAATAGTATTGATTCATGGACTAAATGCAAGGATGCTTTTATTGGTAGATATTATCCCCCTGCTAAAATTATATCTTTGAGGAGTAGCATAATGAATTTTAAACAATTAGATACTGAGCATGTTGCACAAGCATGGGAAAGAATGAAATCTTTGGTTAAAAATTGCCCAACCCATGGACTGACTACTTGGATGATCATCCAAACCTTTTATGCAGGACTGAATTTTTCTTCGCGGAACCTATTGGATTCAGCTGCTGGAGGTACCTTTATGTCCATCACTCTTGGTGAAGCAACAAAGCTTCTTGATAATATGATGATCAACTACTCAGAATGGCACACGGAAAGAGCTCCACAAGGTAAGAAGGTAAATTCTGTCGAAGAAACCTCTTCCTTGAGTGATAAGATTGATGCTATTATGTCTATGCTTGTGAATGGTAGGACTAATGTTTATCCTAATAATGTTCCGTTAGCTTCGTTGGTTGCCCAAGAAGAACATGTTGATGTAAACTTCATTAAAAATAATAATTTCAACAACAATGCTTATCGGAACAATTCTAGTAATAACTATAGGCCATATCCTTATAATAATGGTAACGGTTATGCTAATTCTTATGGGAATTCTTACAATAATAATAGGAACACACCCCCTGGACTTGAAGCTATGCTTAAAGAATTTATTAGTACACAAACTGCCTTTAACAAATCCGTTGAGGAAAAACTCAATAAAATTGATATTCTCGCTTCTAAGGTTGATAGTCTTGCTTCTGATGTTGATCTTTTGAAATCGAAATTTATGCCTAATAGGGATATTGAAAATAAAATTGTTACTACAGCAAATGCCATCCAAGTTAGAATTAATGAGAATATAAGATTAATGGCTGAATTGCGTGCTAGGTGGGATAGAGAAGAAAATGAAAAACTAGCTAAAGAGAAAAATGTAGCTAAAGTTTGGACTATTACCACCACAAGTAATGTTGATTCTTCACATGTTGCTGCACCTCCTACTATTAATGGTAAAATAATTGGTGTTGGCAATGTTTCTACTCCTAGTGCAAAGCGTACAAAACTGCCTGAAATTGCTAAAACTGCTGAAATTGCTTGTGATAAAACTGCTGAAATTTTTTCCAACATTGGGGATGATGATCCCATTGCTTTAGATTATAATGGTTTGAATTTTGATGATTGCCACATCTCTGAAGTTATAAAGTTCTTGCAAAAACTTGCTAAAAGTCCTAACGCTAGTGCTATAAATTTGGCTTTCACGCAACATATTACAAATGCTCTCATAAAAGCTAGAGAAGAGAAATTAGAGCGCGAAGCCTCTGTTCCTAGAAAGCTAGAGGATGGTTGGGAGCCCGTCATTAAGATGAAGGTTAAAGATTTTGATTGTAATGCCTTATGTGATCTTGGTGCAAGTATTTCCGTTATGCCTAAGAAAATTTATAATATGCTTGACTTGCCACCGCTGAAAAATTGTTATTTGGATGTTAATCTTGCTGATCATTCTACAAAGAAACCTTTGGGGAAAGTTGATAATGTTCGCATTACCGTTAACAATAACCTTGTCCCCATTGATTTTGTTGTCTTGGATATTGAATGCAATGCATCTTGTCCCATTATATTGGGAAGACCTTTTCTTCGAACCGTTGGTGCTATCATTGATATGAAGGAAGGTAATATTAAATATCAATTTCCTCTCAAGAAAGGTATGGAACACTTCCCTAGAAAGAGAATGAAGTTACCTTTTGATTCTATTATTAGAACAAATTATGATGTTGACACTTCGTCTCTTGATAATACTTGATACACACTTTCTGCGCCTAGCTGAAAGGCGTTAAAGAAAAGCGCTTATGGGAGACAACCCATGTTTTTACTACAGTACTTTGTTTTTATTTTGTGTCTTGGAAGTTGTTTACTACTGTAGCAACCTCTCCTTATCTTAGTTTAGTGTTTTGTTGTGCCAAGTAAAGTCGTTGATAGTAAAGTTCATACTAGATTTGGATTACTGCGCAGAAACAGATTTCTTTGCTGTAACGAATCTGGGCTGTTTTCTCTGTAGGTAACTTAGAAAATTATGCCAATTTACGTGAGTGATCCTCAGATATGTACGCAACTTTCATTCAATTTGAGCATTTTCATTTGAGCAAGTCTGGTGCCTCGATAAAATTCGTCAATACGAACTGTTCTGTTTTGACAGATTCTGCCTTTTATTTCGCATTGCCGCTTTTGCTATGTTGGATGAATTTCTTTGATCCATTAATGTCCAGTAGCTTTATGCAATGTACAGAAGTGTTAATAATGATTGTGTCACCTCTGAACATGTTAATTTTGATTGTGCACTAACCCTCTAATGAGTTGTTCTAAGTTTGGTGTGGAGGAAGTTTTCAAGGATCAAGAGAGGGAGATGATACAACATGATCAAGGAGAGTGAAAGCTCTAAGCTTGGGGATTCCCCGGTGGTTCACCCCTGCATATTCTAAGAAGACTCAAGCGTCTAAGCTTGGGGATGCCCAAGGCATCCCCTTCTTCATCGACAATATTATCAGGTTCCTCCCCTGAAACTATATTTTTATTCCATCACATCTTATGTGCTTTTCTTGGAGCGTCGGTTTGTTTTTGTTTTTGTTTTGTTGGAATAAAACGGATCCTAGCATTCACCTTGTGGGAGAGAGACACGCTCCGCTGTAGCATATGGACAAGTATGTCCTTAGGCTCTACTCATAATATTCATGGCGAAGTTTCTTCTTCGTTAAATTGTTATATGGTTGGAATTGGAAAATGATACATGTAGTAAATTGCTAAAATGTCTTGGATAATGTGATACTTGGAAATTGTTGTGCTCATGTTTAAGCTCTTGCATCATATGCTTTGCACCCATTAATGAAGAAATACATAGAGCATGCTAAAATTTGGTTTGCATATTTGGTCTCTCTAAAGTCTAGATAATTTCTAGTATTGAGTTTGAACAACAAGGAAGACGGTGTAGAGTCTTATAATGTTTACAATATGTCTTTTATGTGAGTTTTGCTGCGCCGTTCATCTTTGTGTTTGTTTCAAATAACCTTGCTAGCCTAAACCTTGTATCGAGAGGGAATACTTCTCATGCATCCAAAATCCTTGAGCCAACCACTATGCCATTTGTGTCCACCATACCTACCTACTACATGGTATTTCTCCGCCATTCCAAAGTAAATTGCTTGAGTGCTACCTTTAAAATTCCATCATTCACCTTTGCAATATATAGCTCATGGGACAAATAGCTTAAAAACTATTGTGGTATTGAATATGTACTTATGCACTTTATCTCTTATTAAGTTGCTTGTTGTGCGATAACCATGTCTCTGGGGACGCCATCAACTATTCTTTGTTGAATATCATGTGAGTTGCTATGCATGTCCGTCTTGTCTGAAGTAAGAGAGATCTACCACCTTAATGGTTGGAGCATACATATTGTTAGAGAAGAACATTGGGCCGCTAACTAAAGCCATGATTCATGGTGGAAGTTTCAGTTTTGGACATATATCCTCAATATCATATGAGAATAATAATTGTTGCCACATGCTTATGCATTAAAGAGGAGTCCATTATCTGTTGTCCATGTTGTCCCGGTATGGATGTCTAAGTTGAGAATAATCAAAAGCGAGAAATCCAAAATGCGAGCTTTCTCCTTAGACCTTTGTACAGGCGGCATGGAGGTACCCCATTGTGACACTTGGTTAAAACATGTGTATTGCGATGATCCGGTAGTCCAAGCTAATTAGGACAAGGTGCGGGCACTATTAGTATACTATGCATGAGGCTTGCAACTTGTAAGATATAATTTACATAACTCATATGCTTTATTACTACCGTTGACAAAATTGTTTCATGTTTTCAAAATAAAAGCTCTAGCACAAATATAGCAATCGATGCTTTCCTCTTTGAAGGACCATTCTTTTTTACTTTTATGTTGAGTCAGTTCACCTATTTCTCTCCACCTCAAGAAGCAAACACTTGTGTGAACTGTGCATTGATTCCTACATACTTGCATATTGCACTTATTACATTACTCTATGTTGACAATTATCCATGAGATATACATGTTATAAGTTGAAAGGAACCGCTGAAACTTAATCTTCCTTTGTGTTCCTTCAATACCTTTACTTTGATTTATTGCTTTATGAGTTAACTCTTATGCAAGACTTATTGATGCTTGTCTTGAAGTACTATTCATGAAAAGTCTTTGCTTTATGATTCACTTGTTTACTCATGTCATTACCATTGTTTTGATCGCTGCATTCATTACATATGTTTACAAATAGTATGATCAAGGTTATGATGGCATGTCACTCCAGAAATTATCTTTGTTATCGTTTTACCTGCTCGGGACGAGCAGAACTAAGCTTGGGGATGCTGATACGTCTCCGACGTATCGATAATTTCTTATGTTCCATGCCACATTATTGATGATATCTACATGTTTTATGCACACTTTATGTCATATTCGTGCATTTTCTGGAACTAACCTATTAACAAGATGCCGAAGTGCCAGTTGCTGTTTTCTGCTGTTTTTGGTTTCAGAAATCCTAGTAAAGAAATATTCTCGGAATTGGACGAAATCAACGGCCAGGGTCCTATTTTGCCACGAAGCTTCCAGAAGACCGAAGAGGAGACGAAGTGGGGCCACGAGGCGGCCAAACCCTAGGGCGGCGCGGCCTGGCCCTTGGCCGCGCCGACCTGTGGTGTGGGGCCCTCGTGTGGCCCCCTGACCTGCCCTTCCGCCTACTTAAAGCCTCCGTCGCGAAACCCCCAGTACGGAGAGCCACGATACGGAAAACCTTCCAGAGACGCCACCGCCGCCAATCCCATCTCGGGGGATTCAGGAGATCGCCTCCGGCACCCTGCCGGAGAGGGGAATCATCTCCCGGAGGACTCTACGCCGCCATGGTCGCCTCCGGAGTGATGTGTGAGTAGTCTACCCCTGGACTATGGGTCCATAGCAGTAGCTAGATGGTTGTCTTCTCCCCATTGTGCTTCATTGTCGGATCTTGTGAGCTGCCTAACATGATCAAGATCATCTATCTGTAATTCTATATGTTGTGTTTGTTGGGATCCGATGAATAGAGAATACTTGTTATGTTGATTATCAATTTATATCTATGTGTTGTTTATGATCTTGCATGCTCTCCGTTACTAGTAGATGCTCTGGCCAAGTAAATTCTTGTAACTCCAAGAGGGAGTATTTATGCTCGATAGTGGGTTCATGTCTCCGTGAATCTGGGGAAGTGACAGAAATCTCTAAGATTATGGATGTGTTGTTGCCACTAGGGATAAAACATTGGTGCTATGTTCGAGGATGTAGTTACTGATTACATTACGCGCAATACTTAATGCAATTGTCTGTTGTTAGCAACTTAATACTGGAGGGGGTTCGGATGATAACCTGAAGGTGGACTTTTTAGGCATAGATGCATGCTGGATAGCGGTCTATGTACTTTGTCGTAATGCCCAATTAAATCTCACTATACTCATCATAATATGTATGTGCATGGTCATGCCCTCTTTATTTGTCAATTGCCCAACTGTAATTTGTTCACCCAACATGATGTTTATCTTATGGGAGAGACACCTCTAGTGAACTGTGGACCCTGGTCCTATTCTTTACATCGCATACAATCTACTGCAATATTGTTTTACTGTTTTCTGCAAACAATCATCTTCCACACAATACGGTTAATCCTTTGTTACAGCAAGCCGGTGAGATTGACAACCTCACTGTTTCGTTGGGGCAAAGTACTTTGGTTGTGTTGTGCAGGTTCCACGTTGGCGCCGGAATCTCTGGTGTTGCGCCGCACTACATCCCGCCGCCATCAACCTTCAACGTGCTTCTTGCTCCTACTGGTTCGATTAAACCTTGGTTTCTTACTGAGGGAAACTTGCCGCTGTGCGCATCACACCTTCCTCTTGGGGTTCCCAACGGACGTGTCAACTACACGCATCAATTACCTTCTGAGAGATTGCATTGAGGAATGCACATAGCTTCACAATGGCGACTCGAACATTTTCCGGTAGGAGCCCCCTCAAAGCAATCGGAAGCAATTGCGTCATAATCATGTGGCAGTCGTGAGACTTCAGGTTTTGGAATTTTTTGTCCGGCATGTTTATTATTCCCTTTATATTCGACAAGAATCCAGACGGGACCTTCGTACTGCTCAGGCATTCAAAAAAGATGACCTTCTCTTCTTTGGTCAGAGCGTAGTTGGCACGACCTTGAAACCATTCCGGATGCCGGTCATTAGGGTCTTTCAAACGTTGCTGGTCCTGCCGTGCTTCCTTTTTATCATTTTTCTTCCCATACACTCCCAAGAAGCTTAGGAGGTTCACGCAAATATTCTTCGTAACATGCATCACGTCGATTGCAGAGCGGACATCTAGGACTTTCCAATATTCTAGCTCCCAGAATATAGATTTCTTATTCCACATGGGTGCGTGCCCGTCAGCTCCCTGCGGAACTGATTGTCCGCCAGGACCCTTTCCAAAGATGACGTTCAAATCCTTGACCATATCAAATACATCAGCACCAGTATGTTCCGTAGGCTTCGGCCGGTGATCTGCCTTGCCGTTGTAATGCTTGCCTTTCTTTCTTACTGGATGAATTTTCGGAAGAAATTGACAATGCCCAAGGTACACGTTCTTCTTACAATTTTGCAAATATACACTTTCAGTCTCATGTAAGCAGTGCATGCATGCATTGTATCCCTTATTTGACAATCCGGAAAGGTTACTAAGAGCAGGCCAATCGTTGATGGTTACGAAAAGCAACGCTCGTAGGTCAAATTCCTCTTCTTTGTGCTCATCCCACACACGTACACCAGGTCTGTCCCACAACTGTAAAAGTTCATCAACTAATGGCCTTAGGTACACATCGATGTCGTTGCCGGGTTGCTTCAGACCTTGGATGAGCACTGGCATCATAATGAACTTCCGCTTCATGCACAACCAAGGAGGAAGGTTGTAGATGCATAGAGTCACGGGCCAGGTGCTATGGCTGGAGCTCTGCTCGCCAAAAGGATTCATGCCATCTGTACTTAGACCAAATCTTATGTTCCTTGCGTCAGCTGCAAAATCTTTGAACTCTCTGTCGATCTTTCTCCATTGCGTTCCATCTGCGGGGTGTCTCAACTGCCCGTCCGACTTACGGTCCTCTTTGTGCCATCGCAACAAATTGGCATGCTCTTTGTTCCTGAATAGACGTTTCAACCGTGGTATTATAGGAGCATACCACATCACCTTGGCGGGAACCCTCTTCCTGGGTTTCTGGCCCTCAACATCGTCACCAGGGTCATCGCATCTGATCTTATAACGCAATGCAGTGCATACCGGGCATTCATTAAAATTCTCGTATTCACCACGGTAGAGGATGAAGTCGTTGATGCATGCATGTATCTTCAGAACCTCTAAACCTAGAGGGCAGACAACCTTCTTTGCTTCGTACGTACTGGCGGGCAACTCGTTATTCTTTGGAAACATATTCTTCAACATTTTCAGCAAGTTTTCAAATCCTGAGTCAGCTACACCTTCCTGTGCCTTCCATTTCAGCAAATCCAGTGTGCAGCCCAGCTTTTTCAGACCATTATCGCATCCGGGGTACATCGACTTTTTGTGATCCTCTAACATGCGATCCAAATTCTCCCTCTCCTTTTCAGTTTTGCAGCTTCTCCGTGCATCAGCAATGGTCCGACCAAGATCATCAACGGGCTCATCACGTGCCTCTTCTTCACCTTCCCCACCTTCAGCATCCTCCATGAAAGTATCACCGAAATGATCAAGATAGTTTTCATCGATGAAATCATCCCCTTCTTCATCTTCTTCCATTATAACCCATCTTTCTCCATGCTTGGTCCAACAATTATAGCTTGGCATGAAACCCTGCCGAAGCAGGTGCATGTGAACATCTCTTGAGGAAGAGTAACTCTTCTGATTCTTACAGGCAACACATGGACAGATAACAAAACCCCCTGCTTGTTCACATTAGCCACTACGAGGAAATCTTTCAAACCCGTAGTGAACTCGCCGGAGAGTCGGTTACCGTACATCCATTGCCGATTCATCTGCATTATTATAATATAAAATATATAATTAACCATCATGCATTTGTTAAACTAATGATACGTCCATTTTGCATCACTATTTTATATCATAATTTGCTGTTATTCATTGATATATTTCATATTTAGAGATGATACTTATGTTATTTCATCTATTTTGCATGTTTCATGATTATTGGAGGATCGCGCACCGGAGACAGGATTCTGCTGGAAAAAGCGCAGTCAGAATGCAATATTTCGGAAGATCAACAATTGACGGAAATTATATGAAAAATCCTATTTTTCCAGGAGACGAAGGGAGCCAGAAGGGGGAGCCGAGGAGGGCCGCCATGGGCCCACCTCACAGGCCGGCGCGGGCCAAGGCCTGGCCGCGCCGCCTTGTGGGGAGGGGGCCCACAGCCCCCTCTGGCCTCCTCTCCTTCGCGTACTTCTTCGTCCCGAAAACCTAAGCTCCAGAGGATAGTCGCGAAGAGTCACAGCCGCCTCTGCGGGGCGGAAAATACCAGAGAGAAAAGAGCTCTCCGGCAGGCTGAAATCGACGCCATCGTCACCGTCATCGAGCTGGACATCATCTCCATCATCATCACCGCCGTCTCCACCGCTGCACATCGTCACCGCTGTAACAATTTGGGTTGGATCTTGATTGTTTGATAGGGGAAACTCTCCCGGTATTAATTTCTACTCGTTATTGATGCTATTGAGTGAAACCATTGAACCAAGGTTTATATTCAGATTGTTATTCATCATCATATCACCTCTGATCATGTTCCATATGATATCTCGTGAGTAGTTCGTTTGGTTCTTGAGGACATGGGTGAAGTCTAAATGTTAGTAGTGAATTATGGTTGAGTAATATTCAATATTATGATATTTAAGTTGTGGTGTTATTCTTCTAGTGGTGTCATGTGAACGTCGACTACATGATACTTCACCTTTATGGGCCTAGGGGAATACATCTTGTATTCGTTTGCCAATTGCGGGGTTGCCGGAGTGACAGAAATCTGAACCCCCATTGGTATATCGATGCAGGAGGGATAACAGGATCTCAGAGTTTAAGGCTGTGGTTAGATTTATCTTAATTACTTTCTTGTCGTTGCGGATGCTTGCAAGGGGTATAATCACAAGTATGTATTAGTCCTAGGAAGGGGCGTGCATTAGCATAGGTTCACCCACACAACACTTATCAAAACAATGAAGATTAATTAGCTATATGAAGCGAAAGCACTAGACTAAATTCTCGTGTGTCCTCAAGAACGTTTGGTCATTATAAGTAAACAAACTGGCTTGTCCTTTGTGCTAAAAAGGATTGGGCCACTCGCTGCAATTATTTCTCTCCCACTTTACTTACTCGTACTTTATTTAACTGCTACATCAAAACCCCCTGAATACTTGTCTGTGAGCATTTACAGTGAATCCTTCATCGAAACTGCTTGTCAACACCTTCTGATTCTCGTTGGGTTCGACACTCTTACTTATTGAAAATACTACGATACACCCCCTATACTTGTGGGTCATCAACTAACTAGCTACAAACAATAGAAATTAAACAATGAACTACACACATGCATATTTTATCAATGACACATGAAAGGTTCAAGTTGCTAACCGCGATCGAGGAGGAAAAAATAAATGAGGAAGCTCAAGTGTGGCTCCAACACTTCATATCATGTTTGTTTCATGCTCTTGGGGCATTTCATCAAACACCTTGTGTGCATAAGAGGAACCAAAAGCAAACCTAACACCCCCTTGTGAAGTTTGTGAAGAGAATGCCTCCAAATGGCTAAGTACTGGCTGCTGGATGGGTATATATAGGGGAGGGGCTTTAGTCGCGTTTGGCCTGGCAAACCGCGACTAAAGGTGCCCGAAGGCCTTTAGTCGCAGTTGGCCTGGCCAACCGCGACTAAAGCCCCTCACGTGCACCAGCTGGCCACCGAGCGCCCTGGACCCAGGCCTTTGGTCGCGGTTCGCCTCCCGAACCGCGACTAAAGGTCTCATTAGTCACGGTTCAAAATATTTAGGGACTAATAGGGCTGGATGGAAGGCCTTTTTTCCACCGGTGCTAATCACATGCTGTAATCCTCAAGCAGTGGATATCCTGGATATCTGGATAGAGAGCAAACACGAGACTGCACGCGAACCATGTGTTGTCATGTTTGCACCTTGAACCTGTGTCTTTATTATCCGCGGGAACTAGTTGCAAAAAATCTATATCGGTAGCAATCACTTCGTCATCGCTTCAGGGGAAACAGAAAAGGTCATGATCAACCGCGTCACGATCGATGACTTGCGAGCAGGGAAATATTAATTAGTCATAGTAAAGTTCCAGCTTGTTTCTAGCTTTATCTCCGAAACGTTACTGGATTTTCTGTCACTCTAGATAGTTTATCAAAGAAACTCATGAATGATCTTGGATTGACTAGTCGATCGAATCCCCAGAGGATCGATCAGTTACTCCTTTCCAAGCCTGCACGCAATCCTGCTCTAGTTAAACAGTTTAATCAGCCAATCTAATCGTATGGAATTGATGCTGTGGCTTTGTGTAGATCGATGTCCTCTCTTTAGACTAGTCACAATGGGAAGTATCATACACTAGTATCATATATATGATACTAGTTTATGATACTACCTCCACAATGCATAGTACCATAATATGATATCATACTTATGTCATATTTAATATTTTGCAGAATCTCAATGCAAATGTGTGTACATGATGTATTTGTCATAAAGTTTTTTAGGTTTATGTGTCATGATACAGTATCATATTATGATACTACTAGTCTCATCTCTCACCTCATTAATTGACGTGACACATCAGATTTTTACCAACATGGCATGTATGATACTCCCTCCGTTCCTTTTTATAGT